>NW_025776446.1:0-217145 GCF_021130785.1 Homalodisca vitripennis
TTAAATTAAGGTAAACATTGTTTAATTGGATCTTAAACAAGTTACGGACTTATAGGTTGTTAGACACATATTGATACAAACAGGAATTAAATCTGTATGCGCAACATATTTGAATTTTACTGTGGGATACTTACTACACAACCGGGAGGTTTAATCCAAACAAGTATAAAAATTAAAAAAAATGCTATCAATAATTAGACCTCCATTTATATAAGTTACCACCTCAACTGGCATTCTAAAACTAGCCTTAATGATGATCAAACAAGTTATACTCTTCTATATGAAACCATGATCAAAAAGCCATTCACTTAAGAATAGTGATCGAGTATTTTACTTATGAAAATGTGTTTATTGCACTCCAATTTGTTCTGCGTTGTATAATAAGATAGGTAAAATATAGGCACTATATTAAGGTTTTCAAATATAATAGTTACAAAATAATTCTTTTTTAATGCAAACGTGCTTTCTCTGCTCGATTATTGTTACATCTGATAGGTTAATAATCTATAATGCACAATTTTGTAACAGAACTTATAATGTGCAATATAAAATGTAGCTGATAGAGCATGTAGTTGAAGTCAACCTTTATTCCTCTAACGTAATTTGTAATCCAGCACTTCCTGACACTAGACACCACTCCACACCTACTTACGAATGGAACCGTATTTATATATTCTTATTCATTTCTTATGATCTACGATGAAAATTATACGGGGGATGAGTATCCACATTTTCAACATCTTAATGGTAGGGAAAATAATGTGATCTTTACGAACTGGAATAAAAACCTAGACCTAAATTATTTAAAGGATAATAAATTGCTCCATTTCTTTCATGCATTGGGACATAGTGGAATATCTTAGGTTAAAAACAGTTTGCCAAGCTGTGAGATTTTTTAGTTAAATATACAAATACTACAAGTTTAATACAAAGTTTCTCTAGGTAAGGCCATACAATTAGATTAAGGTCATTCCTTGCAGAAGGCAATCGTTCTCTCAACTCAAACTAGAAAGAATAATCTTTCTATAACGGTCGTTTTGGGGAGGGGTCGAGAAGGTTATACAGACTTAAAACTTTGAGACCAGCTCACCAATTTTATTCAATAAATAATATAATAAATTTGATTCATTGACATAATAACCTCTACTCATTACAGTACAAAAAATATATGTTCAATATTTCAAACATCAATATTTCGTTTTTAATTTAAAAAAATTTATATAATAAATATTATAAGTATTACTACTACTTTGAGAGTAGGCTCTATAGAATAGTTTTACTTGTTTGACTAAATTTCAATGCTGATATTTTAGTTACAATAAATCACAAAACAAACTCAATACATTAATGTATAAAAGAGCCTTAAAACACTCAATAATGGGTATGTTATATGATAATCTAATTCAGTCGCTTAACGGTAAACTGTGTTAATTTCCCCTTAACATTACACATTACGCCTGTTAATTTGTATTATTGTAACCATTACGTTCAATGAACACCAAAGGCGATCAGGCACTGAATTTTTAATTGTATTGCCGCTACCTTATTCATACATCATTTTACAGTTTTCTCTCTACCGTAGTCATTAACCATTCAATTATCTACACTTAAAAACATATGATAAATATAACCCATTACACTATACTGTACTAGAATCTTTACATGATAAAGAATTGTTTCAAATATCTAAAGTTACATAAATATTTTTAGTAACTAAATTATAAATTTATCGGCTGAGCGTTATCGAATCCGCCTGCTGACGAGAAACGTCATCGAATTCCTGTCTGTAGGCACAATTATTCAACTAGCTGAGCTGAGGATTAAAATTGTCGAATAGAGTTTACAACGTACCTTCGTCAAACTGTTCAAACTGTAGTCATATACTTTCATAGTTCCGGCTTTTAATAAGTCCATCTTTAGGTGTCGGTGTCAAAAGTAATAAAAGCGAAGATTATTTATTTGAAGCCGTCATAGTTTAAAATTAACGGACAGACCACAAATAATACATAAATAGTATGAGAAATACAACATTTTATTATCCTGTTAAATGCAAATATTAAACATGATAGAACATCACGGCCATCAGGAAGACAAGAAAACTGACCTGTATATTGCACTTATATTTCTGACAATAATTTGACTCAGGTAATTAAATTTTTTTACACTTTCTATGAGTAAAACCATTAGTGCTGCTCTATAAACATTTATGCTAGGTTAACAACACATTTATTACATATATATATATATACTATATATATATATATATATTTATATATATCTTTATTTCTGACATAGTTTAACTAATATTTAAGCAGACAGTTAATGGCGTAAATTAAAGGGTTAAGACGTTCTTTACGTAAGACTAGTTTATGTAACATAGTCACTGTTTATTGATGAACTCCTTTATGTTTATAATTTGCTAACAAATTACCCGTGGGGCTCAAATTATACATATGACTCCCAAAATATAAAGCACAAGCTACTTCACGTAACACTTACAGACCTTTACCGTTAAGATCTATATATTTATATGTTTCTGAAATTTAAGTATTTGTCACTGACTAACACTTATCTCAGAATAGCTATGGGTATTTCTTATTAAATTATAAACGTTAGTTAAAACGTTGGTCTCCAAAAACCATACATCGGTGAAAAAGAGTTTACCTTCTAACCATTTAAATGAAATTCAATCTAAGTTTTTACTCAGTCTATTTTAGATTATGACTTCTTTTCATGATAAACGTATTATCGCTGATTTTATAGTTCAAAAACAAAATTAAAGTTTTATTTTATTCGAGAAATTACACGTTATACGAAATTCCTAATGCAATTTAAATTATTTTATTTTTTATATGAATTAAGTTTATTAAAGTCGTTATTAAATTATGGGCCAATTGGTATTTATTATTAATATTCCATGAGGGGTCATAGTGAAGATTACGAGGCTGCAACCTCAGTTTTTTACGTAATTCATTTATTTATTGCTTACCCAGAAAGTAATGTCTTTTGGACCCCATTTTTGCTATACATAAAACTCTTTATTTAGGGTTTTACTTTAATTATTTCTTCTTGAAATAAGTAATATTCTTAAACGCTGTTTTAGTATTTTATGTAAAATATTATTAAAAATGTTATTAGTATATATGTTCATAATTCATATTAATCAGATACAACATTGGTAATGGATATATAAATTACGTAATATTATTAATTGCTTTAGGTCAGTACTTAAGAGTATTATACAAAATGTGAACAGTATTATATAATCATAACAATAGAGTTTTTGGATCAAAGGTGATAAAACAACATTTATGCAGTTCATTACATTATCATACGTATACCTCGTGCTCATTGAAGGTAGAAGTAACCTAACTGTTACCTTGAGAACAATTGCAATATTTCGATTTTGTATTCATAGGACAGCTTTTGGTTGTTGTAGAGCATCATATCAGGCAACTGTATCCTGAATTTACTTTATATAATGAATTATAGAAACATATTATTCTTTCTATTGCATGTAGTGCACAGTACTAAACAAGCACAAAATACCTGTAATACACATTAGTACAGGTTTGATATGTTGTTATTACAGTATTTGTTTCAAATAACTGTCTTGAGCTTGTAGTAGGGGTAGATTTGTCTGTATTAAAGTATTGACAGTTAAACACCACGTCCGTTAAATTCTTCATCCAAAGGTTGTTCTAAAGGATTTCTGCTTAAGGCGTCTGCTAACACGTTTGTAGCACCACGTTTATGTTTTACTACAATGTCGTAGTCTGTTAATGACAGTGCTAATCTGTTTAATCTAGTGGAAGTGTGCTTAAAATTTTTATAAAACTGTAATGCGGCACAGTCCGTATAAACTGTTGTTTGTCTACCAAGCGTGAATTCTCTGAAGTAGTTCACAGCATAGGTTAGCGCTAGCATTTCACGTTCAGCATTGCTGTAACGCATTTGGGTATTTGAATATTTTTTTGACATGTAATAAATTGGGTACATTCTATTATTTTCTTAATCTAACTGTACTAACGCTGCTCCGCATCCAATCAAAACTGCTATCTACATAAATGTGTGCTTCCCTGTTGTCCTTCCAATGTGATAGTAATGGTGGGTTTGTCCAAAATTTGTTTGATTTTTATAAAAGCCTGTTCACATAGATCCGTCCATTTAAATGCCATGTTTTTATTTGAATCTTTTATTATCTCAGTAAGGGGTTGTGCTATTTTGGCATAATTTTGGATGAATCTGCGGAAGAATCCTGAGCATCCTAAAAATTGTCTCACTTGCCTTACACAATTTGGTCTTTTAAATTCGGTGATAGCTTCTACTGACTGTTTTTGGGGTAAAATGCCTTCCCGTGATACCTCGTGTCCTAAAATGTTTACACTTTTGTAGAGAAATTTACACTTTTTTGTATTTAGTTTCAAATTAGCTTTTTCTAGTTCTTCTAATATAGTTTCTAGATTATGTATAAAGGTCATTTTCAAATGAGTCACCATAACAAATTAGGTCATCCACGTAACAGATGACTTTATTATAAAGGTGACGGTTTAATATCGCATTAAAGGCTTTACTTAAATAATGTGGTTGAAGTTGAAAGTCCCATCGGCAGTCGGCAAAACTGTAGAAGTCTATCAGGTGTTTTTATGGCTAGGATATGCCTATCTTCTTTCCTAACCTCCATGGAATAAAATGCATTTTTAAGGTCTAATTTTGTAAATGTGTGCGCTTTGTTCAAAGAGCTTGAAACCAGGTTTACTGAAGGAATGGGGTGGGCATCTGTTTTCAACTGTGCATTAACCTTCCTGAGATCAGCTACCATTCTGTCGCTTCCATCTTTATTTTTCACTAAAAATACTGGGCTTGCATATTCTGTGTAATCCTGACATTCCTCTAATATTTTTGCTTGTACTAAATCGTCCAATAATTTGGTTTAATTTTTCCCTTTCTGTTTTACTCTGCCTATACGGTGGAGAGTTTTACAGGTTTCGTATTCGGTTTTAATTCGAGTTTAACAGGAGGTATATTTGCAGGAGTTAAATCGATTACCTTTGTTGTAAATATGTGTCTGTATTTTTGTAAAACATCAAGGACTTTTTTGTGTTCTTGGAGGTTTAAATGTGGTGAGATATCAAATACTATGCCGTCCTTATCTGTCAATATTGTTTTTCCTGTGTCACTTGTAGTGGGATGGTGTTCCAGGGTAGGCTGTGCTTCAAGAGTTGGGTAATGTATATGTCCTATCGTAGTATGTGCGGGTATCCTTTTTGGGAAATTTGATGCATTATAAATATTTACAATTGTATCTGTACCATCTTCCCCTTCTGAAAGATATGCATGACATTTCTTTTTTATTCTTAGATTCCTATCTGTTTCGATGGCTGTTCGAGAATCTATACCTTTTAAGGAGCTAATCCTAATATGCTGATATGGTGCTATAATTATGTCTTGTGGGGCTGTTACATCTGTTATTTGCTGTACTTCTAACTCCTGTGTGTTTTTAAAATTCTTGATGTCTAACTGTCACTGTTCATTCATAGGTATTATATGTTCAATCTGATATTTGGTAATTTTTATTGTTTTATTTTTATAGTTTAACTCCACGCAGTTCTGAAATAGGAATATGTTTCCTACCAATATTGGGCTGTTTAGATCAGGTGTCACATAAAACGTGTCTTCAAGTATTACTTTGCCAATTTTTATGGCGATTTTTGTCGAACCCAAAACTGTTAATGGTATACCGTTAGCCGATATCAACGAGGGTATGTTGCTAGTATTTAATTTTGTTGCACAAACTAGGTCTGCTCTAATAATGTTTATGTTACATCCTGTATCTATAATGCAGGGTACTGGATGTCGAGGGTTTGTGGTCAAGGCTACGTCTATTGTTAGGACAGGTATCTTCTTCGTAGTTTTATTTTCGCAATTAAATATGAGTTCATAAATATCCTCTAATAATAATGTTTTATTTTTTCCTCGGTCTGTGTATCCTGTCTTGCGTTATTTCTTGCAAGTTAGTACAATCTATCATATTCTGTTTCTTCTGTTGCTCTATGTGATTTAAAATCTGTTATAGTGTCTATTCTCAATGGTTTTTCTTCCAATCCAGTATGTGTGTTTACCTCCCCCATACTACAATCTGGGTCCTGTTTTACGTGCGCTACCCGCTTTAAATACGCTAGGTTTTATCTGTCCTGTGAAATTTTCTGAGACTGCAAGGTTTCTTGTAAAAACTGGGTTTATTTAAATTTGTTGTCCCCGAGGGGTTTGGTTCACTTAGGGTTGGGGTTGGATTGAACGCAGATTGAAGTTTCATGGTGTGTATAGGCTTCTGCATAATAGGTTGTTCAATTTCTTGCATCTTCTTTAAGGGTCGGAATTCTTGATTATAATCTATGGATTTAAATATCACTTCTGAACTGGTCTTTCCAGGGGTTGATAGTGGTAGTACTTTGGGGTTAGTTGGAGTAAATGTCATAGACTTTATACATTTGTAAGTTTTTCGATTCCTTTGGTTAAGATCTATGGTGTTATTTGTTTTCGCTTTTTATAAGGGGGAAGTTCGGTAAGGGTTAGTGTGACCTCCCCCTATTTCCCGTTTTTTTGATGATTTTGTTTATAATAATTAGACCTGTAACATGATTCGATATTGTGGTTTGTTCGCTTGCAGTACCTGCAGAACAGCTCTTGTGTATTGTTGGTTTTAGGTGCCAAGCAGTTACTTTGGGTTTGAGAAGTTAATGAACGTTGCTTGAACCAGCATTGTTCAGTATTACGGTTGTCTTTACGGCAAATAGTGCAATACCTATTTTGTCTAGCAGGTTGTATTTGGGAATGGTTTTGTCTTCTCCTATCACTGAAAGTAACGTGTTTAATCATAGGTGGCCTTTGGGTTTGTTTGGGGTAGTTTGAGCTTTCCATATATCTATTCTGGTGAGGACTAGGTGTTCTATCATATCTTGGCTTATATTTTGAGTTTTCATACGGGGATGGAGACCTTTCGTACCTGTGGTTATGATTTGAAATTTGGTTTGTAGTTAGGGTAGCTACTAAATTGGTTAGGGTGTTAACTTCTGTTTGTAGTTTATGGATGATGTTTTGTTTCATATAAGGGTGTACTATAGGGTCTGTTTGCTGCAACCCTATTGTACCTTTCTTTGTTTTTCATTTGTGTTAGAACTAGCTGTTCTGTAATTTTTAAATTATTCTCTAGATCACTTAAGGTGTCGTTTTTCAGGCCTATAACTCGTTCACACAGATTTCTGGTTTTAGTCCCTGTATGATAAAATGTATAATTTGCTTGTCCTGTATTGTGGGGTCATATCTTCGGCATGTTGTTAATATATCTAAAAAATAGGTTAGTGTTGGCTCGTTCTCTCCCTGTATTTTTGTGTTCTAAAATAATTTGTAGACTCTGGGTTTGTGCTAATGGAGTGAAAGCCTCTATGAAACTTTTAGCAAGTTGATCCCATTGTATAACTTCCCCTCGTTGTTTTTGCTTGTAGTATTTGAACCAAGTTAGTGCTGTGCCTGATAAATGCGCTGGGAATAAATTAACTTTAGTGTTGTCTGTCCATCTGTTTGAAGTTGCTGCCACTAGGAATTTGTCTAAAAAATCTTGTGGATTTTCGCTCTGGAGACCTGTGTAAGTCCCAGCTGATATTAACGGTATGTTTTCCCCCCATGATTACTGTGTTCGTTCTGTCAGGTAGTGTGAGTGGCTCGTAATGTTGTGCTAAGGTTGGGGGTGCTTGTGTCTTGATGTCCGCCTCAGGGTTATGTACTATGTCGTATAAATTTGTTCTCTGCACTAGAAAATCCTCGATTGTAGCTAGATCCTTATAGTTTTCCCTGTCCTCTTCACTTAGGTGAGTTTTTCGTATAGTTAAATTATTAAATATGGTTTTAATATTAGGGTGACTTGCGCTTATACGTGTTAGGTTCTTAAGTGCCGCTAGGATAGGTCTGAGGTCTGCTACAGTGTCTGTGTCTCTAGATAGTATTCCATTTTTATTTAATATTTTTATTATGTCACTTTTGGAAGTCCTATATGTGTCTAATGGTATTAAATCTTCATGTAGTATGGTTTCCATTTAATTATACATGTCCATTGACGTACCTCGTTAGTTTACTTGGCGTTACTCTAATTACGGGTTTGAAAATATTTTTGAGTTATTGGAAATTTAATTTGTCTTTTAGGTAAATGAGTGGTTTGTCACTGAAGTAGGCTATTTTAGTTAAATACTTTCTTATGAATATTATTTAGTTCTAATTTATACCTAGCCTATGAAACTATGTGCTTGCCCATGTGAGGAATTTGAATGCCAATCGAGTTTTAGCGCCTCCACCATGTAAGGTTTTTAAGTTTGGTTTAGTTTAAGATTAAGCTTGTGACATACTATGAGCAAGGGTTGCTGTGAGAGGATTTAATAATAGGTTAGATTGGCAGTACAAATACCCTCAAATGAGCCAACACATATTTTATTTTGACAATATCTCTTTAAAATGATTAAAAATTTTAATTAACAATTGATTGGGTCAACCGATATATTAAGCACAAATTTTAATACCTTAATACTTTGAAGACATATTTTATATTAATTTACTCAGTACAATTTATTTTAAATTTAATTCATTATAACATTTACTAGTAAATTTTGTAGTGTTGCAATAATTATGAGTTCATGGACTAACGTGAGAAACTTTCTTTTAAATAGCTAAACATTTACATGAATTTACATTTTCGAAATTGTGAACATTTAAATAGATATGGAATTGAAAATGATTAATGAACCCTAAAATATACTAAGTTCTTAAAATTACTTACATTTTATTTCACATCACACTTATTACGCCTAGAAATATTTTTCCTTCACGAACACAAACACTCCCGAACTTCACTTTTCGAATTCCCGGCCTCGACTTCTACCTCTCCTCCTTGTTCTTCAGTTTTGATGTTCTTCTCCCGCCAGCTCATTGACCACGCCTCTGCCAAATCTCTCCATCATAATTGGTGAGTAACAATTTTTCATATCAGCATGGCTGTCCCTTACATTGTCGCACGGTTTTTACAAATAAGCATTTCCGCTGCTTAAGCAAGCATTTCCTGTTTGTTCACCATCGGCGTCTGGGCGGATGTGCGTATCTAGTTACATCCGGAGGATGTTTGTATCGAATTGTAATACAAGACTTCCTTTCCAGCAACTATCTGTATATTGATTTTATGAATTTTATATTACTAATAATTACATAAGTCTTACAACTCGGTTGCTGTAATGTTTTCTCTTTGTTAGTGAGCGGAGTGCCAAATTTCAGTTTCCCTCAGGCGTTTGTAATGTGTATTCAGTCTACCACTCTTCCTGACACAGTTGTATTTCAGTTATTTTCAATAAACGAACACTAACTTAAAATATAACTATGTAATTAAATTTCTTATACTCATACCGTTTACAGTAAATGCAATATAATTTTGATAGTCAAATATTTAATTTTGTTATAATAAGGATGAATTTTCTTGTCTTAATTAGAGAAGCCCATCACTTTTGGGACTGAATAATATTAATTTTTTATGTAAATCATCTATCCAACTGTCTGTCTTCACGATATCTCAAAATTGAGCGGACCTATAAACTTTATTAATCGGTATTAATAGTAACCTCAAAGAAAACGAGAACATAGTAAAATACTTATACTTGTACACGAACTCAGTACATTGATTTAAAAATGTGACTTATTATTAACCCACGTAGCATAACTATCTTAAAAAGTACAACGTCTTTACGGTGACCTGTTGTGGATACTTTTATTATTATTATATTATTATATTTATAAATACTGATACGAAACCCAACTAGAAACAAAATTAAATGTATTCCAAGATATCTAGAGAAGTATTTCATCTTAGCATTAGTAGTTTTGTAACAATTCTCTTATATACAGGTACATAAAAGCAATACATTTTTCGTGCATGTCCAACCATAGAAATTAGGTACAGCTATCACTTAGTAGGCTGACGCAATATCTGTCGGGGGATGTAACAATGCCCTTACCGTATAATTTTCATTTAATCTGTCAATAATAAAATTATCTATAACCGTGAGATATTGTATTAAGAAAACTGTGACGCGACAGGTGGTGTGGCGTACTCGTACCTTGTCTCACAATTAATATTAGGTACTTCAATAAATTGGTATATTCCACAAAACAACATAATAATACGTTAGCAATATTAATTTCCGCGAATAACGAAAGGTTCAAGCAAGAACGTATATGCATGGATTTAAACTTTTATAAAAGCTTTTAAATAATGCTGCCATAGCATTGCAGCACTTGCAGAACTGTAATCACAAGATGATTTAGATTTTTTAACAATCATGATCTATCAATCATTTATTATTATTTATCCTGATATATTCTGCTATAATAAAGTAACATGAGAGGAATTATAATATTCTAAATAAAATGGTTTATTTAACCCAGTTCATAGTAATGCTTTATATATATATATATATATATATATATATATATATATATATATATAAAATTTAAACTCTATGCTTCAAAAACATTTTTCTTAGAACAGTTTACACCGTCCGCAACGCACGCACACACACACACACACACACACACACACACACACACACACACACACACACACACACACACATACACACAAATATGGTCTATATATTATAAATATATGCTAATTGTTTGTAAATTGACAAGTTGTGAGGTATATTGCATGATTTAAAAATATAACATTGTACAATCTTCTTTAAGGTGAATGTTTTAAACCTTTCAAATAATTACTGTCAACTGTTTTTATTTATTTCCTTTTAGTTGTTATCTATAGGACAATAATTAAATAATTATTTGTAGTTTATATGAAACATTTTAATGTCTAGTAAACCAACAATTTTGTTGCAGTCATTGTAAAAAGTGTAAACAATAGTGTAGTATTTGTACATCCCTCATAGAAAAAACAGAGGGACGAATAAATATATGTATTTAAATAAATTAAATGTTTATTTGCTATTTGATTTTATGCGAATTTATGTCGTTCAACATAATTCAATACTTATTTTGCTACTTAGGTGTTGCTGTACATTCAAAATAAAACGTTCATTAGTTTTATTAATGATTATTAACATAAATATATATTTACTATCCGACAATTCATTTGAATATAAATCTATATTTTGTAAACGTAGCAAACATTTTCATATTTCACAAATTTTACATATTGTGAAAATATCAAAATATTTCATTTTAGAAAGTAATGATCTAAATTAGTTTAAAGTATTGTCAGTTTTAAATCCCTGTATAGTAATAAATATAACTTGGTAATCTAAATAAAACTGTCCAGTAGGATACAGTCTAGTAAGACAGATACCCAAACAATCTCTAACTTTACCAGTAGCAAACTTTTAAGAGCTTGTGGCGAGGGTTGAGTAAACTAAAGAAGAGCAAAGGACGTCTCTTCGAGTTTACTTTCCTAAGTGTGGTACAAATGTGGAATTTTGATACAGAATAGTTATATAAAAAAGTAATTTTTTCAAAGAATATCAACTAGTACATAATTTTTTTATTCGTAAAATTATTGTCCTTGCTTATTGCATGTGAGTTAAGAGTTTGGGGTTTCATGTAAAAAATATTTTTTTTCTATTGAAGAAATTTAGAAAAATCCACTTTTATGGAGTGGTCTTCAACGTATTTCTTATGGTATAAATATAAATGTATGTAAATATTGGAGGAAACATGATGTTTTCGGACATTTTCCATCGTTCAGTAAAACAATCAGTAACACTGTGGTTCGAGATCTGAAATCTGGTCTCTTCTTTAGGTAATTTACTAACTTAATACTTAACTATAAACTGAGTTGAAATAGACAATTCATACCAAGTTTTATGACTCTGCTGAGTCAAAAATCACAACCAACATGTCGTATGACAACTTCCTCTAAAACATGTACTTAATAAAAAACTAAACACAACACTAATCATTAAAACTGAACACAGAACAGAGATCACAATAGGTCTGAATTCGTCAACCAACCACCTACAACTGATCTAAAGGCCAATAGCAAATAGTGATCGTCACGACAGAAATGCATGTGGGAAAAAGGAGGGGAAAAAGGAGTGAGCCCTTTTTTTATTTTTCGTTAATGCTAGATGAACTTCTTAAAAACCATACTGTGACTCCGCATTGGTTTATTAAAATGTCTAATCGGTTTGATACTTTTGGTTTTCTTTTTAGATCATTTTTATGAATTGGCAAAAAAATATTTTTTTTTTTATTAAGTGCATGTTTTAGAGTTAGTGAAGGTGACACACAACATCATGGTGGTAGTGATTCCTGATTCAGACGTGTCACAACGCTCTGGTGTGATTTGTTTATTTTAACCTAGTTTATAATTATGTGTTAGGTTACTTATTTACATTAAGAATAGATGAGATTGCAGATCTCGAAACAAAGTGTTAACGATTTCTTATTTCACTGAACGATGGAAAACATCCGGATATATCCTGTTTCCTTCACAATCCTCTCATTGTCAAAAATAAACATCTAACAAAGAATGTACATAATGTTACAACTTGTACAATTTTCTCTTTAAATTTATTTAAAAAATCACCAAGGGTCTCAAGTAAGAAACGTTTTTAAAGTACGCCTCACAGAGTACGTATGTAATGGAACGTGAAAGAACAGACATAAACATTATAAAGAATTATTTAAAATCTTTACTTTATATTTTAAATTTAAACAAACATCCTAACCAAGTAGTTATAAGTAAGACCCAATAAAAATATACAATGTAATGACATAAATAATTAATTACATTTTTATTTTTTTCTATGAACGTTTTAAATAGATCAAATACTAAATTACATAAAAATATAATACCTTTATAAAGTGGAGAAATTTAATGTTTACAACATTGAATAATTAACTTTGATTAATAACTTTAATTGAATCTTAAATTTATTTATGACCAACGTATTCATTGTTAATAACTATATTTACTTTACACAGATATCGTAGTATTTAACTTGTCGCATATTGAATTCTCTTATGATTATACTGGGTTTGCTTGACGATTACTTTAATGTTAATTTTTCCTACCTACTGCCATAAGTCGAATGTAAAACGCTAACGCTCAGCTAAATCTAATTGAGTAACATGTACCGTTATTAAACTCAATTTTTTCTCATATATAAAAATGATTTATTCAGAGTTTAAAGAATATAGGGCAATTAATGTTTGAGATATCATGTGGACAAACTGGTAAACAGATATACAGAAATTAAATTTCCCTTTGCCCACGTGGGATAACTCTCAGCAGATAATTATGCAATATTTTACTGAATAGATTACCCGCATTAATTATACTCTGCTTTGTATTAGTTTACATCGCTAAAACTATGTCACAGCTACCGTATTTGTATAGGTTTAATGTAAAAGTATTTAAAATCAAATAGTGGCCTATTATCTGACTTCCAATGCATAATTTATATTTGTTATGATATTGCAGTTTGGCACAGTTATATTATTTATCTGACGATATAATTGAATCTTTATCACTAATTACATATTACAGTTAGTTAAAAATGTATTTTAAAGAAATTTTTCAACGTTATTATTGCTATTTCAATATAACATAATGTAAGGAGCATGTAATGATCATGTTAATTGTTTTTTTTTTTTGAGAGACTAATTATTTAAGTCATGTTTGTTTTAAAAACAATAATTTGGTTCTAGTTTCGTTCAGTGTGTATACTATTTGTTTTGTGTGCTCTTGTCTCCTATACAGAGAGTTTGTTCGGGTTTATTTTCTCCAGTCTGCACTCTACGTACGTTGTTGACGTACCTAGACAGATACCATTTAAACTTTTAAGAAACATTGTAAGTACATGTGTACTTTTATACCACTGCCACGCTTTTTAGTTTTGTTTGCATTAGTATTTTTAGACATCACAAGAAGAGTATAGATTTAAATCTTTGAAACATAATATTCGTACTGATTTGTATTACTTAACAATGACACATGTCTAAAATCCTACTGTCTTTTCATTCTTCTTCTCTTATGTGCTGTATGAATATTTTGTTTTATACGCTTTTTAATTAGGACTAGGTTGTGTAATTAACGTAATAAAGTATATTTTTGGAAAGATGTAGGCTAACTAATTTTGATCATTTTTGATCATTTTAAGACAATATTGGATGTATGAATTGGGTGTAAAATAGATGCCATACAATTTGAAGGCGTTCTAATTATGTTATTATCGTTATTAAAATAATTTGTTGCATAATCTATGGTCCTTAAAGAATATCTATAATTATATCCATTTTCTTATTAACTATTTAAGGTTTTTATATAAATACCGAAGAGAATAATAATGTAATTATTATCATATTACAACTATACATCATTTGAAAAGCACAAAAAATATTCTCACTGTACACTTAATTAGTTCAGTAAGATCGAACTAAATAGACAAATGTATATTCGTTTAAAAATAATGATGTTACTTTACTTAAAAAAAATCGCCAAATAACCCGATTCATAATAACGATTTAATATATGTTTGAGCACACTTTGTTATACAACTTAAATTGGGTTGTTGCAACTTAAGTATAAAATATAGATTTATAGCATATTATTATAGAAATATTAACACATTTTATACATTAGCGCTTTCTTAAGACTAGGAGTTGTGAGCCTTTCATCGTTTTAGATTTCAATAGTGTGTGTAAATCTCAAGTGTTATGCTTTTTATATAACAGAACGTGATTTGGTACATTTTCAAAATACATAAAGCTATTTTAGTCAACTTTAATGATGGCTGCATTAAAAATATAAAGTATAATACTAACTATAATATTATAAATATAAAGTAATATACTTTATTTATTAATACAAATGCTATTGTTTTATAAAATTAAATAGAATAGAATATTTGCCTTATGTTTTCTGACTGGACCTGATATAGGGTATATGACAAGTTCACCAGCAATATAAAGCTCTTTAGGAAGAATATTGCAATACGGATTCTGCAGGTGGGATAAAATTATTCGTCTATTTTCAATTTTTTTAAAGCTTGATAACTGCAGTCAGTATGTAATAAAATCCATGATGTGATTAAAGTTCACCAAACAAGCATCCCGGTCTATGAGAAGCATTACATTTAGTACTTAAAAAGCGACTCTTTTACCATTTTGTACTAATATCTTACGACTCTGATACTTGAAACACAGTAAAATGCTTTTACTCATTTGATCTTCCCTTATTGTTTAAATTTCACCCAGGATATTTAGTAATTCCGGTCTTTAAATTAATAATAATATTATTTACATTTATAATAAATATTCACCGTTATCCACCTCTTCGTGTATATTCAATAAGTAATATTGCGTAAATATTCAAAATCAGCTTCCATACATTTTTAGTTAAATAGCAATAATTGTGTTCTCTTTTTTAGTTTTAATAATGTAATTTAATGAATACATATGCTATTCTTTAATGAAATAGACATACACCAGATAATATTTAAATTTTCTTATTTAATAGAGTCAAAAGTTGAATTTGCCTTGTTTCTCCGATGAAACTAATGCAAACATACGTAGGATTTACTAACCAACTTTGATCAGCATAAAAACCTGCTTTCAGCGAATCTTATTATTTAACTGATGTCCTAATGAATAATAATATATTAGTATATATAGTTATCCAGTATGGGAAAAATCCTTACCAATTTCAAGCAACGTATACAATTAATCGTATATAATAGTTAGTATGTGATAATCTTCATAACAATTTAATTTTATAGTTGTAAATATTGTTCAAACATACTTTATCTAACATCATATTCAACCCTCCGAGCGTCCATTATATTATATGAAATGCACACCTCTTTTGTGAGGTTTTGCAGGCTCTCCTTGTAAAATCTATAATAAATCAAAATATTAAAATAAATATAAAGTGTTGTATACCTTTTTTTCTGCAAAAAACTGAGGTTTCAGACTGTGTAACTATAAAGTTCTAAAAAGAATTCTCTTACCTTAGAAGTAAAGAAATTATCATACAGAAAATAGAAAAAATAAAAAACTTATCAAAAAAGTGTGGACATGTATTTGAAATATTAAAAATATTGAAAATTCAGGATAGCCAAATTGTGGAAAATTTTGTCCTGAACACAGAAATGTATCTTGATAAAAATTTTATATATATATATCGTTTTTATTTTATAAAACTTTTTTATGAAAAATCGCACATTTGACAATTTTTCTAATTGCAGTAGTTATATACATTGATATAACAATGTTCTTAGTATTTTGCTATAAAATTTTATATATATTTTGCACATACAAATCAGATAATTCATATTCTTTACAATCTAATTTGATATTATATATATATATATATATATATATATATATATATATATATGTGACAGCTTCAAAAAGTATACTTTGAAGAAAATAAACTACAAGAAAATGTGTACAAAAAATATTATAAGATATTGAAGATAGCAGAAATATACATTACTGTAAGATTATTTAGTTTTTATATATATATATATATATGTATATATATATATATATATATATAATTAATGACTTATATAGGAAAGCGCAAATTAGTGAATATCTTTTACGAAAAACATAAACAATATTTACATGCAATAATATGAGTTTCTTATCTTTCTATTGAAAAGGCATTGTAGAAATATCAGATGTGTATCCAAGAAACAAATCACAATAACACACAAACACACACGCAAAACAACTAGTAACTATATAACTACGAATTGATAACTATATAGCAAAGAAAGCAGCACAAAATATACTGTAAAATGTGAAATTTACACTTTTGTATCTGAGCAACAACAAACAAGGCATATACGCTTCACTGGAAACAACAGCTGATGAAAACGATGTAGACTAATGTTCAATACAGACTACGAGAAATCCAAAGACCACTAAACACAAAGTAAAACTCACGGGCTTTCTAACTGTATAGGTTATACAGCGATTTGACCGGTATTAGCGTCGTAAAATGAATTTAAAGAGATGAATGTTCATAGTCAAAATTTTCGACGATAACGTTTAATGAAAGACCGAGTCGTCGAAAATATCGACGATGGACACTTTGAGGGTAAAGAGCAAAATTATAGTGAAATAAAATAAAGTATTTAGTAACATGAGCACTACACGAACTATATATATATATATATATATATATATATATATATATATATATATATATATATATCAATAACAGTAATTATGAATGAAAATTTATTCGAATTCCAATGAAAGAAGAGATTTTTGCGTATTCACATGAAATTCCTCTGAACCTCGAGTGTGCAGATAAGTCCTTTACGATATCAAACTCCAGCGACTTGTTACAATACTGTAACTTATCCAACCCTTTTATCAAACTTTTTCTGTCTTTTACACAAAAGATTACGAGACAGTATTACGAGGATGTCGGAGCATTTTCCTTAAACAAAGTATAACATTTGATACAAGTAAATGTGCCCCAAAATTCTAGATCTTTGACAATCACAAAAGGAATAATAGATTGATAACGTTGTTAGAGTGAGAGAGGAATGACATATTTCTCATCTGTTTGATCTTTAATACAGCAACAAGATTAGAAATATGTAATTCTATAGGTTATCATTAAACCATATTTCTGGAAATTATTTGTCTGTCAAACATAATTATATACGAGTCAATTATATATAAATGGAAAATGAGAGTTTATTTAAGCAAAATGATTGAAATATATACTCAATGAAATTCGAAATACCCAAATAAAAAGATATAAACATAATGAACTTGTTCTATTACACAAGCCACAAGCTCTAGGTTAACCTTTAGGATTTGCGTGGAAAATAACAATCTCAAATTAAATAGTAGCTAACTGCGTTTACCTTCTTATAAAATCCTTAGTTTTCCAATTATGTATTTAGATGCTTTTATCCAGAATTATCAGAAATTACGTTAATTGTCACTTGCTTACACCAAATTAGGTGACGATAACGTATTATTTCACTAAAATACATTTTAATATTATGCAAAACTATTATCATTCATAAAAGCTTTCAGTACTAAAAAGACATTACTCGAGTATGATTATTTTCTAATAGTCATTCTTGAAAAGAATACATCACAATTATTAACCAAGAAGTTACGAAAGAGTTCATTAGATTATTCACGTAAATAAATGCTTTATACCTTTAGAATACTAAAAAAATACATACCGAATATTTAATGAGAATTTCACCCAACTTCAGATAAATGCCAATCAAAATAATGAATGAAACGAAATATGTTTCATTCCTTTTAAGGGTAAAGGTAGTTGCTAAATGCAGGCACCTAACAACGGAGCAGTGTACTGGTGAGAAACACTTTAATAACGTATATTTTTGAGTTTTAGAAAATATTTCAAACAGAGAAGAGGATTTAAACGTAAGATAATTATCTACGTCTCAAATTGAGAACAACAAAAAACGATGCAAAACATCTACTGAATTAACAACTGGGTTGAATAAGATACGAGTTCATTTTACGGGCTTTTAAACCTCTAGTATTCGTTTACAAACTGCTCTTCAAGATAATGTGATAGTGAATATTACTCACATAAATAAGAAATAATCTCTCAGTTTTTAGGAAATGTAAATTTACAAATTTGTTTACGTAATATCACACAAACGTAGTGTTATAATTGTTCTAAAATAGAACAATACCAATATCCGAAATCTTATCAACTTTAAAATGTTATGGTATTTAAAAGCGTTAAAAAAAATGTAATTTGCTTAAAGGGCTTCACAAATTGTTTTCTTAAGGGTATAAAACGGTATATTGATGATTGCTGAAATGTTTTATTTAAAGTATGATACCATTGACAGTTATTGTGTATAAAAAGAAGTATTTTTATAAAAATTAAATTGCAATTATTTTATCATCGATGTTCTTAAAATTTTATAATACTAACAGCCTTTTTGCTGAAAGACATTTTATCACATCTTAATTTTCTACTTTAAAATTAAAGTAAAAGATCAAATTAGTTTTTGTTTCGGATGCGATAGTTTTAAGATGTACAAGTTTCGTAGTGCGGAAATGTTATTATAGAATTATGTAAGCGAAGGTAAAGAAATTAAAATTGCGTAATAGCCGATTTCTTGTACTCTAGATTTGTTTACGACAAGTTTGACGCTCCTCTTGAAGAAATTGACAATTTTCACACACTGCACGCTAAAACATCCATACTGCAACTTGCATAAACAAGTTGATGATTATAAGCATATCACAAAATGCAACAAATTCCTATAATAAGTGTGCAAAAAAAAAAAAAAGAAAAAAAAAAGAAACCCCTAATGACCTCTGCAATCAGTTCTTAATGTTAAAGAGTAAATATCATTTGTATATTTAAATATTTTACAAAAGAAACAGATAAGCTTAAACATAGACTCAAGATTTTAGCAAATACATAGCTACAATGTTTTTTTAAATTTACAGGTGAAGAAGGCTCCCAGCAAAGTCAAGTAAAGTTCTAAAATTTTTTATGTCACAACCTACTTACATATCATTGTTTTATTTTGTTGTAAAACATTATTATAAATAAATAAAACAGGTATTTTACTTTAACTATATGTTTAAAACAGGAAAATGTTGTTGTTTGAGATGAAAAAAAACTGGTTTCCTTCCAATATCAGAATTTATTTTTATAAAGATAATACATTGCGGTCAATATTTATCCCATCATGGCAGTTATATAATACAATTTAAAGGTTTACCTCAAATTAATGATTGCTAAAGATAAAGTATGATTATTGAAATATGAAATAGAGGTTATATTATCCCCGTTCGTTTTTGCATACAATAATTTGCTTAATGTAAATATTTTCTTATTCATATAATTTTCCTGTGGAGTCAAAGAATTTCCAGAAAATCAGTTGTTAAAATCTTTTGTGGAGGGTAAAGTATATAATCAATACAGACTGTTTTCCCTACCCCATTAAGATAAATACTCTATTCTGTCTATGAGACTCTTAAACATTGAATATTTGCAATGTCAAGACAACAACGCAGTTTTATAAGACATAAATATACATATATATGAATATATATATATATATATTCATATATAGAATATATATATATATATATATATATATATATATATATATATATATATATATATGTTCATATAAATCTTACGTCTATGGCTCCTTGATCAATGAACTGTCTAAAAGTGTCTGTTCAAAATTGTCTTCTACTCCAGGAACAATCAAATGTAGGACTGGAAATGACCATTAAACCTTTCCTCAAACCACGGTAAAAGTTTTATACCGGAAGGAAGCCAACCAGTTTTAAACACGTTATTCACACATGTTCTTAACTTTGTTTGATAAGGAGGCTTTTATAACAGCATTTCAATAGGTTTTCAAAACAAAATATAATTTAATTCGTCATTTTAGGTCTATAATAAAGGGTGGAGATAGTAAAACTTCTTTTGAAACCTGCATTAAGAAGCTAATGAAACACTGTAAATGTAATCTTTCTTCACTTTCTTAAACAGAAAATGTTATCTTACGACCTGACTATTTGGCAAACTTTAGTTGAAGAAAGTGCCAACAGCTGTTTACTTAAAAAGTAAAGTTTAGATTATGTCTAATTTTTATAATTCTTTTTTAAATTTTATATATATATATATATATTATATATATATATATATATATATATATATATATTGTGAATCAGCTTTTAGATTTTTATCGATATAAACGTTTTCCATAGACTTAAACAAATATAATAAAGTAATTTGCCAAAATTAAAATGTCGTTCCGAAGTTAGAATTTAGCTACACAGTGATTCATTTTAATTTATAAACTGTCTTGTTGCCGTGACGATTAACCATGTAACACCGTTCGCTTAAGTTCAGCCAAAACCTATGGAATTGCACGCAACGTAATCAAACTCAGTGCTGCCTATTCAGAAAATTACTATTATTATTACAGAAATTTACGCAGAATTTCACGTATGTACGTTATAGTGTTTTTGAGATATCGTTTGGGCAGACTTAATGTTAGAAAAAACGGACACACAAATGCAATTTTATCAATCTACGAGTGATAGATTTAGCAACAAATACAAACTAATATAACCCGGAACAGTACTTATCAATGTATGTGTAAACATCCTAAATTTCTGTTGTCCTTCTATAAATTAAAGTTCAGTATAATAGCAGATTTGAACATGGAGCTGTAGAGGACAGTTTACCGATTTACGGTCACAGCTGTTTGGAGATACAAGGCAACGTATGATAAATTGTGTTGTCTAGGGACTGGCCAAAATATACGTCTTCCGTATAAGTATTCCAGATTAGACCTCACAAAGGATTATATTTTACTACTTTGTAAACAAAATAAACTGATATTGAATTGTGTAAATTAATAAATTCCCATACTGTTATAGTTACTATAAACCTGGACATGCAACTACCAATGTGTGCGTACGTTGTAATAGGTACTATTCCTTATTAATATTGCAGGGTCTCATATTTGAACAGTTATAGTATATTACAGATGTTATTAATATTTATAATTGTTTTATTGAATGCTTCTGCTATAATTTTACAGCTTTCTAAGTAATAGTAACTCATGTGCTCAATCTTCATAAAGATTGTATTATTAAAAAGTGTTATGTTAATAATTTATGTTTATTTTTAAATAATGCGGAACGTTTTTTCAAAAACTTACTTAAGTTAGACACATATAATGGTTTAACACTTGAAGAATTGTGAATATTAATAAATTTAACTAATAGGTAATAAAAAATACTATTAATGCAGTTTAAACCCGCTAAATATACAAAGTATATATTGATACACGCCCTATTTTGGGTTCATTGTATATATTATTTATTTAACTTGTATCCTAACGGGGCAGATTTAGAATGGGATAGCTGTAGCATTTCATTGCAGTGCAGTTACACAGAGAGAGGTCGTAATATTTGCATATAGATGGCTATAGGTAACACTACTGCAGGATTCGACGTTTTAGGTCATCCTACTTTGAAATGTGACACAAATATGCGATGCCTGTGCCCTTGCTACAGGAAATGTAATTTTGTTTATATAGTGTAAACGATAACTATCTAAGTAGAACATACCCATCTCATAACTCATAACTCTAAATTTTTGCTATATCTAAGGGAAATTAAATCATGCACTCGTATGCCTCATACCTTAAATGTATAACAACTAAAAAAAAAATTATAAAGATGAAACATGCAATGGTGACTAACAGGAACTCCAACCCCTAGAAGAACTATATTTTGTTTTTCAACTTCTTATTCTTCGACAAATATGATATTTTACATGCATGTGTCTTAAGCTCTCACCAGAAAAATTCACGATATTTACTGAATCTGAAATGCGGTTGCTAAATAATCTAGATAAATGAGCTTTCAAAACTACTTGTTAGTTAGCTTTGATTAGTAGTATAACTTAGTAGTGTAATGTAAAAGCCTTCTGGTCGTGTGGCTTGTTAGACTTATCAAATTTGTATTTCCGGGAATAAAGATTTTTTATGAATACTCGTATCATACTCACTAACGTTGTACCATTAATTGTAAAATATAGGACAATCATCCTTTAGTGACATCAGAAAACCGAATTTAGGTTTCCGTTATTCATGAACAGTTTAGTCTGGGGTAGGAAACTGTGATTGGTTTGTTTTACAACTAAAATTAAAGGTTTATTTTTAAATGGTTAAATTTTAGTTAAGTAAATGAGCCACAAATATGGAATAACATGTAACTCCTAAACTTTTTTCCTCCTGGTGGTGCAGACATGAAAAGTTTGTTCTATGCAACAACAATGTATCAATATACATACGATAGACAGATCAAATAGAAAACATAATATTTAAATTGCCCAACTTGACTTATGCATATATAATAGAAAATACTTGTTTAAAATAGAAAAATATTAAGAATCCTCTCAGTATTAAACTGTGTGATATTAATTGAACAATGCTAACTCCCACAGTTCGATCTTCATCTGTTGAATTTTGTATGGAAATTGTAATAATGCATGATAATAAGTGTAGGTTACGTGAATGGCAATTAAATTGCAAATATTGCGTAATAAGATAAACAGAAGTTCATCCTCCTGTACAAAAACAAAGATACCAATTAAATGTTACCAATCTCTTATTCTCCACTCCAAATGAATATACATCCAGGCCCGTTACATGGCAGGACTTATCAAAATTTACAACCCTGTTGTCTGGGTTTACAAAAGATTAACATTAACTAAAGAAATTCTTGAGTCTTGGGAAAGACTTAAGCTTTACCTTAATATTATCAATAATATATTACTATTGTAGGCTGAGTACTAAAACACATTCGTTTCAATAAGTCAGTTATTAACAATCCAATAACCCACAATATATCAACTGATGATATTATGTGGGTTAAAATGATAAATAACCAAATAATATGAGCTTATTATGTTTTGATGGTCTAAACCAATATACTTGTTACTGTTTTTAATCTTAATAAGTTAATCTTTTCTGATATGTTAAAGCCTTATTACTGCAGTACTCCAAACCTAAGTTCTATATTAATTTATCTTACAGAACTGAATGTATTTGTGATTAAATACTTGTGTACAGAAAAATACTATCCTTCCATCCAAACCAAAATGCATTTTTACGTTCAGAATACGGAACTCTAAACAAAATTAACGATCTAAATGATCACAAAATTGTCTTGTCAGTATTTTGCAACTCTTTACATTTACATTTAAACCGGGTAATACTCGGTGAGAAAGAATGTTAACAAGTTTCTCTACACAGTATGTGGAAACAAAGTGCCTGAGGTATTGAGTACTTGTCCTGCCATTATGAGTAAGGCAAGGGAATCCATCCAACCATAAATGAGCTCCAGAACATTTAGCATGAAATTAAACACTTTTTCATATAATTAAAGGCTAAGTTTAAAGGTTAGTAGTAATGGTTCATGTATCCTTTTGTGTAAAATGTGTAACGTTCCTATTGTAAAACCGTTTATCCCCATTAAAATCTTTCTGATAGTATTGGTTATTAATTTATTTTAATATTACATAATATTATATTTGTATTAGTATGATTGCGTATATAACCCAAAATAATATTTTGTACAGTTTGAATTAAGATTTTTTTAAAGTATATTTGTTAAACAACTTTATATAAACAATCTTAATAATATCTGTTTCTAAACTAAAGCAAAAAACATTTCGTAACAATAAAAATTCTTTATTACATCTACTACCTCGCCTTTAAATCCCACTTAAGCTCTTAATTAATCACCCAACTCCAGCTTAACACAAAATGTTAGCAAACACTAGTATGGTTTTAAATTGTATAGTAGTATAAATGCTTCTTGGAGCCCTAATGTTTATTTGTATGATTACCATGATCGCTTGCTGTGTTTTGACAATCTTACATTTCTGGAGATATCTAAATACATGAAAAAGGTAGAAACAATTTTCAGAATTTTGCTACCACAATGAAATATGGCTTGCATCACTCGTTTTTGGAGTTCGATTTCTGTATCACACGTGCTACCACCTCTTCACACAAAGGAACCAAATCTATGGATGCATAGTTCAACATGTTTCCCGCTGAAGTTGTAACAGTAGCTTTAGGATACATTAATTCCCAAAATAAATCATCTTCTCTTGTTCCATGAGAGGTGGCGGAGTGAACGTATGGGATTTATAATTGTTTTCTAGTTTATATTGTTTTTTAATATAATACAAAATATTGTAAAGTATTTTGTATAATATAATATTACTGTATATACTAAAGGTAACTGTAGAAGCAAAATCTCGTTTTCAGTCCAACTCTCCAGCAAGTCACACTGACAAATCTCCCGGGGGCGAGGACACCGGTAATGTTCTCTGAGACCAGGTTTGTAGCTTTTTATGAGGCTATTCAAGCACTTGCGTCTCTAGTAAAAATCTTCTTTTGCTGTCTTCTGAATATTGTAAGCAAACGCAATTACATTCACTATAAATGTATCTAATATTATGAAAAAACGTTATATATATATATATATATAATAAAAAAGATTATATACATTTATATTTGAACGTATCTAAAAGTATCTACGACGAATTATAATTCATGATATTCATAGAAATTGGAAATAATTTTTATTTATATAATGCCTTTCATGGCAAGGAAATATTTTTAATACTACTTACTAGTAAGAAATTACTTTTATCTGAAATTCTATAAAAATTATACAATTTACAACAAAACCAATACTATTAAACGTTCAATTTAAAGCATCCAAACCATACAGTTAACCAAATACCTTTTATCGTTCAAAACAAAGAATAAATGTCTTGGAAAACAATTTCTTTGTCCCAAAAGTCATCATATTCTTTGGTTATCGCTATTTAAAGAAAAAGGTTTTCAAATTCAACATTTATTAAATTTTGTAACTTTCTATTTCTAACAAATAACATATTCTATACCGTATCTCTTTGGTATGAACGAATGAATATAAAAAGATAAACTTAGATTTAATTCTCTAAATATTAAACAACACTTATTAAAAAGTTCCTATTTGGTTATACAGACTTTTAGCCGAACACAAAACCACTGAAATAATTAGAAAGTATAACACGTTTCGGATACCATTCTTCATAATATTTTATGATCATTTATGACATGGGTATTACGGATAACTGTGCGTTACTGCCCAATGCATTACCTGGTTTGATGTAAACTCAGGTAAACGACCATGTTTAAAAACAGAATACTAAAAATCTATATTTTAACCACCTAAAACTCAATGGCTTTCTGGAGAAATGTCCATGCTACATATATTTGTTATAATTATAACGATATAAACACTTTCTGTGAGTGAACGTTTTTTAAAGTAAATGTTAGTGCCCTTTTATGTAATTAAATAAAATCAAATTATAATAATAATGTCTACGTCAAATACAATAACCCCACAATCTCTGTGAATATTGGGTTTCAAATAATGAAACATACTTGTTGCAATAAAACGGGTTACATATTTCACGTTTTTGAGTATTCTAATATGTATGTTGAGTAAGTATGTAGAGTATGTAAGTATATTGCACAAACGAGTTGTAATTTAATTTAATAATTTTTTAATTCAAGATACATTGTGTCCTACCAAATAATTTAAATACAGCTAATTTTAATTTTAAACATGTTTTTATCTAACCTGCAACATGTTTAGATGTTGATTAAGCAAATGAAAAAAATTTTCCTTGCAAATATATTATATTTGTACTAAGTTACTATAGATTTTTCTCAGTGAGGGATTGTTGTTCTAGAGTTTTTCTTTAGAATACGCTCGTATATTTAGTTACAGAAAAATGTTATATTTGTATTTTCTTATATTTTTTAGAAGAAGATTGTTTTATATCGACAAATTAAATATTACATATATATGTGTACTATCTAATTATTTAGGACTTCAAATGATTGATTTATAATTTATATTATGCAACTATAAAAGTAATTGCAGCCTTAAAAGCAAAATTTTCTGGTGGAAAGTTACTTGAATAATTAGCATGCAAGTTTTATGGTTTCCGCTAAGTAATTCTATACAAAGGAGAGAGCGCTTGATGTAATTACCTTGCAACATTATCAAGAGATATAAGCCTCTGACACAAGATGCTCCTTTCATAAAGGTCAGTTATATTCAAGATGTAGCATTATATGCCTCATTAAATTTAATCCTTGTAAAGTCATACTGTAAGTACCGTACTGAAGAGTTCAGTTAATTCATGAAATAAATTATTTTCAACTTACTTCATTAAAATATTTTTTTTACGTTTGTTAAAATAAATACTCGACGAATTTCGAAATCACTAAATGTTATTTATCCTATACATAATTCTAAATATATCTACTAACTAGGGTGGCTTTATGTGAAATAACTGTGAATAAATTCTCACCGATTTACATAGTTACAATATTATTTTATTAAATATATCGTATTATCTATTTATACACAAGAAAATTTAACACAGACACTATTAAAAATTATTAACACAATTCCAGCTTTAACAATCACTAGCACTACTACTAATTCTGTCCCTTCACAAGTTAACTACTAGAGTTCCACTCACTGCCTGCGTCGCGACAACTCATTATATTCCAGAAATCTTCAAATTACTGTAAATACTATAAAGTTAAAAAGGATGAGATTGGACCACACACCGCTCACGCAGCGGCGGACACGGGCGAGGTCCTACTAACAGACAACCTACAGCGTTCTCTTTCAAACGGCGTTACATATAAATTATCTCATTTTTATTGTTGTCAGTTATCTCAAATATAAAAACATATTTCAGAGGGTTATCTTCTTTATCTGGAACTATCTCCCACATTTTCGTAACAATATAATAAGAGAGAGCCACTCATTAATAACAGTCTATTAATTTGAAGGAGTCTATTCCAATTAGTTATTCAAATTAATTAGTTATTCACACGCTACTTAATTTGAACTTCTGTCAACACTTTAGACTGCAGATTAAAAATGTAAATTACAACAAATTATGGTATTTATTTACATTAGCGTGACCATGGAAAATGGACTTTTTTCATGGGTTGGGCATTTATAGCCAAGTATTATTATCACAGGTGCATATGAACTGGGGGGAAAGTATATTATTGTATTATATTGATGCCTTTTGGACATTATTAAGTTAAGGAGCAGGGGCATCACGTGATCTGGGATTCGAGCAAGCACGAGTTAATTTTTTGTTCTAAAAGAGCAAGCAGTGGCCAGCACTGCGCAGCGGGTAGGCATCGTTGACAGGATTAACGTATTAGTCAGCATCATTTCAGTAACTTATCACTTACCTTAATGTTGTACCATTACCACTACTGAACTAGGAGGTTAAGAATAGACGCAGAGGAACAACAGTAGTTCAAAATGGCGTCCCTTCTTTAATTTGAGAAGGCGCAGAGTAATAGGCCAACCAAACTGTCAAATATGGATAGTGTTGCCAGAGGTACGATAATTATCGTAAAGGTACGATAATTTCATTGATTTTATGCGCCGGTAAGATACACGATGGGTAGTTATTAGCGTACCATGAAAGATTTTTGACAAATGTATACAAGTAACAACCAAAAGTTAATTATAACATAATTTATTATACGAATATAACATACTTTTTCATTACACGTGTTTGGTACGATTATTTTATATGAAAGTACGATAATTTCTCGTTGTTTGGTATGATAATCGGTTTTAAAAATCTGGCTATACTGAGTTTGAGCAGACGCGGAGTTATAGGAAACTGTCAAAAACGGAGTTTTCAGAGGATTTAAAAGAATCGTAGCTCCTTTGATTTTCGTTGCCGACAAATTTTTTTCAATATTGTTTCAGGAAACGTAGTTTTCAGGGAAAAAAAATTATGGTTGCCTGTAAAGTCGGTTTTACGGGCGAAGATTTTACGTGACAACGTCTTTTTTTCCCCTCGGTAGAATATTTATTGATATGAATATTATTAAATTGCACAATAGGAACAAGGAATTGAATGAAAATAAGAATTGCACAAATTTTAACTATAGAAATATATTTTGTTTACTAAAACATTGTACATAATTTGAAATTAAATAAAATTTGTTATTGTAAATGGTAAAGTTGAATAAAACATTTACTAAAATTGGAATTTGAAATTCTTGCTAAACACAGTTAAATTCTAACTCCGGCGCGTGGTGAATTGGTCGGTTTAGTTCGTTTGTTTGGTCGCACTGTTATGACAGGTTAGAGGTTATAATTTGTTATTTTAAATGTTTGACTAGCAATACGCGCTGTTTCTTCTCAATCGACTGAATTACGATTGATTGCAGAGTGATTTAAACTAATAATTTACTTAACACTATCAACATTTGTCAATAGTATGACATAACCTATAAACTCAGTTTCTCAACTTTTGTGTCAATCTAACAATTAATCAATCAATCATAGTTTACGATAATGAGATATCAGTGTACAATTATTTACCTTTATTGTTGTAGTTGTTGTAAATGACGAATCTAAGCACTCCACATTTTCACGAATAAACATAATTATCTGCTGCTTTATCCCGTGCGGCGGACCCACAGTTATCTGCTTTTATCCCGTGCGGATCCCGTGCGGCGGACCACTGGACGGGCATCGTAACGTTACCGGGCGTTACACTTTTTTCATGAGTGACTCCGAGCCGCAACATAATTTAAGACGTTGTCACGTCAAAAAATGGACATACCTTTCCATGGTCACGTTAATGTAAATTGATACCCAAACTATTTTAATTCCAATTAGTTTAAAACTTGATTATATAAACTGTTAACAATAGTTATTCACTCATAGAAATAGATAGACAAAGATAACTCACTTGTTAAAGCCTGTTGTATTGTATATTCTCAAGGCAATTCAAACTATAAATATTTCTTCTTTGATCAAGTGTGGTGTAACATTTCTATAAAAAAACATGAAGGTGAAAATCAGTGTATACTAAAAGCAATTTAAGTTTAATATATTGCGTGACTAAGGTATTGTTAGAATTCGGGAAAATTCCACTCAACGCCTACGGTCCCCACAACCGAGCACTATTGTACCACCGATTTATTGTTCTTTGTATGGTTATACATTCGTGGGCTATTTGTACGCCACTCTAGTGTCTACGACAGTATCCTATGTTTGCTCCTTACTACTGTTTTTTTCCGTTTCTTAGTGAACTATTTTTAGATTCTGTATACTAATCATATAGATCAACATAATAAATCAGTTATAGTGTAATTACATTTTTTACTTTGAACAATTTTATTAATGGTAATATATTTTAATATTACTGTGAATACTTGTAATTTTTTGGCTAGGTAACATCCAAGCTGAGCTGAATATCTAAAAGTATTCTACGTAATTGTAATATTCCGAACTATGGATCTAATTAGTACTCCTGATTACTTCTAATGATGCTCTTCTAATAATTATCGAGCTAATGGCCAACGTCGGTGGTCCCAGGTCTAGCCGAAGACGGCTCCTCATGTCTGCAGTCCAGTCCGTCCTCCTGTACGGAGCTGAGGTGTGGGCAGATGCATTAAAGAAGGAGGTGTATCGGATGCGGCTTGCTTGGGTGCAGCGACAAGCAGGTCTCAGAGTCGCATCAGCATATCGTACAGAGCCTGCCGTCCTGGTGATTGCTGGAGTCATCCCGGTCTAACTTTGGCTGAGGAGAGGAAAGCAATATACCAGCGAAAAGGCGAGATCGGCAAGGAACGTGACACATCAGAAGAGCGCACCCGCACCTACCGGCAATGGCAGGAGTTGTGGGATCAAGAGACCCGAGGACGTTGGACAGCACGGCTGATACCGATGGTCCAGCTTTGGGTGAAACGGCGACATGGTGAGGTGGACTATTACCTCACCCAGTTTCTCACCGGTCATGGATATTTTCAGTCCTACCTTTTCTTGATGCGAAAGACCGGTTCACCGGACTGCATTTATTGCCCGGGTGTTCCCGATGATGCGGAACACACATTCTTCCGCTGCCCACATTGGGAAAGGCCCCGCCTTGAGGCAACACGCACTCTGGGTGTTTTTTCGGTGGACTCTGTCTGCCAAGTGATGCTGGAAAGTCAGGACCACTGGAACTGTGTGTCTCATTTTGTCCAGGGTACTCTCCGCACTAAAAAGATAGATCTAAACCTAAATGCGGTTTAGACCTTTAGCTACGTTTTTCCTAGACGCGCATTATACAACGCTGGCGTATTTTCCTGCGCCGCGCATCTAAATGCGTTGTCGACATTATGTGATCGCGGGAATTAAGTGTCTTCCTAGACGCGCAATATCGGGGCGCAGTGCAGCAGCCTGGTCCCAACCTCAAGTCATGTCGGACTATATACATGTGCGTGCCGCAGCTTTACTTCTTCTTTAAGAAGCCACTATAGACATGGAACTAGACTGTGCAGTTTTACATACGTTAATACCTAGCAGAGAATCATGCAGAGAAATGTTCAAAGAAAGAGATTACGAGGGAGCTTACACTATTTTAGTTAAAAGACATTTGCTTACTGATGACGTTAAATTTAAAGAATATTTTAGACTTACGCGTGGACAGTTTTTCACACATTACTGACCTCATACGTGAAGATGTAACCGTGCAGCCTTCTAATCGTGTGAAAAATGCCTTAACTGCTGAGGTGAAATCCCCAAATTTGAGAGTATAGTATCACCTAATTCTTCCGGTAGCCTTTTTTTACAACTTTAAAAATTTCTTTTCAACGGTTCTTTTTGCATTAGTCGATGCAAACTGTAAAGTTTCCTTATGGTGGATGTTGGTGCTTATGGCAAAGAAGAGATGCAGGAATATTCCCAAATGATAAGTACAAAAGTTAAACTCTCGAATTATTTAATGCGGGCCCATTTGTTAAGATTTATTCTGTTTAAACGAACTTGAAAGTTTGAAATCATTGTTCTTATGATGAGAATCGCATTTCTGCACAACTCCACAGTTCCGGGTAATGAATTCTTAAAATTATGAATTCTTAGAATCTATATTTGTGCATTCGTTTGTAATACAGTAACTGTATGTAGAACTTATAAACAAATATTTCTTAGATAGTTTCTTCCCACTCCTTGTCCTTCTTTCAACACACTCTTGTATGCTTTTTGTTGTAAACTCCACAATATAGGTCTTTCTTGAACTTAAAACACTAAAGTTCGTCTTCTTCCTCGGAAAACTTAACAAAAACATCGTCTTCCAGTGCCGATTTAGCACTGGACGCGATGGTCTCCATGGTGTTGCGCGCGCAATGAAGGTGACTGACTGCTCTCGGAGCAGTGGTGTGGCGTCGTAGCGCAGCGCCGTATATCGCGCCGACGCAGTGACGCGCCCTAGGAAAACAATTACACTTAATTCTGTACAAACCAGTGCTCGGTTACGCGACGCAGTTTATATGCGCGGCGCAGGATAATACGCGGCGCTGTTATAATGCGCGTCTAGGAAAACGTAGCTTTTGACTTTCTGATGGCTGGATAGGCGCGAGCCCTGAGGGCTTAGGTAAAATTCAGACCTAACCTGAAGTAATGTGACAAAACAGTTTCCGGGTTGGGATCCTGAAGTATAGAGGAGGTTTTTAGTGGGTAGTTTACCACCTTGAGAGAGTCCCACACTACAGGCTGGCCACCTGTGTGCATAAATGCGTTTTTCCTTCCTCTCCCTAAAAAAAAATATAAAAAAAAATTATCGAGGCTATAAAAGTAGTGAAACTAATTTTAGTAGTTACGTAACTGTATCTTCGTTTTAATAATTTATCCATACTATGCAAAGAAAGTTAGTTTTGTATTTATTGTAACTAGAGATATTGATGTCTAAATTGAATATCACTCATAAAAGTATGTTAACAGGAGTCTGTATTTCTTTTAGTATCTCGGTAGTTAAAAATAAAAACATAAAATAAAAAAGGGATAATAAAAACATGTATGAAGTATCGGAGAATCGTTATAAAAATTGTTCATTAAATTTATAGAATCTTAAAGTTTTGCTAAATAAGAAAGTAGACTTAGCAGTAACTTAGTTACTGAGCCAGTCTACTCGTAAGATGATGAGTATATTCTAGGCTATAAGATAGCACTATAAACAGACACAAACTTATCTCACTGACACATAGGATTAAATTCGTAAACATAAATATTACCACAATATAAATATGCGTCATAATAAAAAATCATATTCTTATTTATGTATGTAAGTATATTGGGAAATCGCAGTAATCTATCTTATAATTAACAATTTATTTATTAAATCTGCTAATTTTCATCATTTTTGTTTATTTGCTCTGTGCTATAAAGGTACCTAAATTCTTGTAATGTATAGAACTTATGCATACCCTTATAAAAATAGATAAATTTTATTTTTTACAACTAACACTTCATTGCATAGTGAATTTACATTTATAATGTAAAATTTAAACTTTGAGAAAGTCTGTTTGTCCCCTAAGCAATGATAAACAACATAGCACTGCTTAATATACTGTAATTATTAATTAGTTTCCAAAGAAAACAAAGGTGATTGGATATGAAATGGTTCTCATTCCAATATGCAAAACCAATTGAATTGGGGACATTTGTTTCAATGGATAGGCCTACAAATTAAATACAAGGATTATTAGAATAGATTGTAGATAAAACAAAATGATAATTTGCTATATTTTATTAATGTGATTGATTAATATTACTAAATATAAGGTGACTGCACTCAGGAAAGAAAATCACGGGGAAGTTACAGAGGGCGAGGCAATAAAAAAAACTTTGTCTAATAATAAATACTGCAACAATTAATCATCCGCTGTGTTTATAAGTTTAAGCTAACTATGCCATTTTGATAAAATTAGTATTCTGGAGTCATAAACACCTTGTTTTTGCGGTTGGAAGGTTGCTTAAGACCAGTGATTCTTATGTAAAAACTCAAAAATTTTTCAGAACGCACTTCAACATTGGTCGACATGGCGATGTTCCAGATCGATAAAAAACTTTAAACTGGAAACATTTATTTAAAAATACAGTATCGAACCAAAGAAAATTGTAGAAGTCTAAAACTGCTCGCACACCAAGCAACGTGGAAAGATGGGAGTTGTATCACTCGCAATACAAAGCGGCCACCCAGGAAGCAAGCATTATCTTTAGGGCTTTCGAACAGATTACTGTTGAGTTTTTGCATAAGGATCTTCATTTTCATTCTTATAAAATTTAAATCGTGCAAGAACTATATATCCACACTTTGGCAGTAGATTTGTGCTCTGTTATGAATTATTTACATTAATATATGAGTCGCCTAATTCTTAACCTGTTGATTATATTAAGGAAGCTATTTTACCATTCTGGCTATTTTAACCAACATAACATGCGTTATTGCTGTGATCATAACCCCAGAGACCTTCAACGCAAACCTTTATGTGTGACATTATGGTGTGCAGTTACGACAGAGCGGACCTTACTCCTTTAAATGCAGCAGGGGAACACGTTTACTGTGCTCGTTATGCTGTAATGTTGAATACATTTTTTTATTATATTACTAGACGAGCTGGAAATTTATATTTTCAGCTACACAAGGCCTTTACACCAACTGCATACTTACCCATGACCGCTCTCAGAAGTCAACGGTCGCCTAATCTTATGATTTGGTGATTAACACTGGCCACCTCGATCTTCAGGTTTATCTGTATGTTATTTTTTCCTGTTTTTTCCTGTACTTTAATTTCAATATTTTCTAAACTGCTCCTAACATGCAGAACAAGTCTGTTATACATCACACAAATGTGTTTCTAGTTTTAGAACTATATAACTGAAAGCTGAATTATTTTGTAAATAATGAACCATATAATTATTTGTTACATCGTTGTAAAAGCAACAATTTTGTTCACTGTTCCTGTAATCCCATAACGATAATGGGTACATGGACGTAGTACCTATTAATTTTTTTGCTTGCCCTTATGCTTCAATTTCTTTATTGTCACAAAAGAACTGGAAATTACGCTTCCTGTTATCTGGAGCAAAGAGATCAACAAAGTCAGCGAAGAGGAGCCTTAAAAAGAAATATTATTATTTATTCTTCAAAATAAACACCTATACTACGAAATAAAACGTAATCTTGATGAAAAGGTATTCTCTCTGTCTCATCAGGTGTACAATTGAGTGTACAAAAAAATGTTATGGGCACGATCTAAACGACGGCGGAGCGACCAAGTTTACCTTTAAATGCTGCACTAATTGGGAGGTGAAATGCAGCTGAATTAATCTCACTTAACATACACATAGAAAAAATCATTCCTCCAACAGCTAGGTTATGTATGGAATAATAAGTTACTCGTTAGTTCGTTTTTAGATTCTTCTCTACTAACTTATTTAAATCTCTTTAAACGGAAGTGGACTCATATACCAGGACTCTAGTCATTTTGTCTGCAACGAAACCATCTTTGTCAACTTTGAGGTGGTGACCAGTGCTAAAACATACAACGTTTTCCACCATTAGTACAAACCGTTTAATAAACATTAGATATAAACATTGCAGCCATTGATAACAATGACTTCACTGAGTGAATTAAATATGTGAATTCTTTGTAAATTTTCACCTAGCACGTTGTTAATATATTACCAAATATTATATTTTATACAACACTTTTCTACGAATCCTCATAATTAGAGATGCGATGTCATAAGAAGTGCCAACGTCACAAATAAAACTCACTGCTCACCCGTATAGATGTATTTAATTTTACTACATTTATAATTTGTAAGTAAACTTTTAAGAATAAAAAAAATATATCAGATTAAAATACCAATATAACAGAGTGCTGGACTTATTAAAGTTCGGCCACAGATACAAAATTGAGGTAACGTGGATTTAGTTGTATTCGAATTTAAATACATTATTTATTTTATTTAAGTAAGTTTATTAAGTTATTTATACAATAAGAGCGATAAATCTCTAAAATATCATTGAACATGTTTAGGTAAATTATTGCATATAACCTAAATTAATTTGTTATTAGTAACTTTGTTTCTCCCTCTGTTTAAAATTTAAATAATTCAAGTAACCTGAATTTAAATAGAATGTATTTTTGAAATGGAAATATTTATTCGTGAAACTAATTTTCCAATAGAATTCTCTCATCATAAATAAATAAATTTGAATAAATAATTTTCTTTTAATGTTATTTTCCTGCTGTACAATTATAATATTGCCAGGGTTTGTATACATAATTGGCTATTATTGCTCTAATTGGGACTGTGAGAAGAGTATACGCTAAAGATAGAGATATACGAGATATCGTAAATTATAAAGCCAAGTGCGGGTATGATTGTGTGGCCGGCAACGGTTATATTATTTTTTACGCCAGAGTAAAAGTGAATGTCACTAACGTTAAATGCATAATATATTTATAACATCGTGTATTAAATAGTTAGCAAGTGTTTACTGCGTAATTTAAATATTCAACAGTTCAATAAAACAGTTATAAAAATTTATACAAATTCGCCTTGTCGAATTATACATAATGTAGAAGTATTACGACCAATAATCTGTAATGACACGTTACACTTATTAGCATTATGTGACATTATTACAATTATTAACATTGGCATTATTATTTACTTTAATTATAATAGCGAATGAGATGATTCTCTTATACATCTGATATGTAGGTGGAGTTATAAATGACAACTAAATTAGCAACAAATTATTAAAGTATCTTTTTCTCTAACAAAAATGTGAAACGAGGGTTTGCTACTTATAACATGTTTTAGATATAACACCCCATCTTCACACAAATGTATAAAATTAAATTTTCCAAATGGATTAGTTATTATAATTACAATGTCACAACGCAACACACATAAGGCAACAATTAATCACATTTACCGAGTTTACAGAGGCGGATTAAAGTTCAAAAGATTGTAGGCCTGCACCTACACGATACGAGAGTAAACCGGGAAATGATCAGTTAGGTGACAGGTTACATTACGTAATCCCCCATTCCCACACTTCACTCGGCGTTATCAGTTGTTGCATTAGTAACAGATTATCATGGTTCATTGAGACTAACAACGGCATAGCGTTAAAAACTATATTTGAATGGAAGTTTAATTTCTCATTAAAAAATGTTATATTATTTTCATTGCTATAAAATGCATTGTATAATAATTATGTCGTTTGAATGTAAATGGACATGCAAATTACAAAAATATACGTCACGTTACAGTATTAAATGATAATAATTAAAATTTGTAATTATTTACACCATTTACTGCGTACAAATTAGTAAGATCATTGTAAATTCAAATTGTTTATACATTTGAAATACTGTTTTTGCTTTTTATTTCTTGATTGATGCAGTATATTTTTATTTTATTTACATTATATTACGTATGTCTTTAACAGGTTAAATATATTCACGTAATATTTGTTACGTTTCAATCGTATTCAAGTTTCAAACACAAAACAAACAATGAAATACAAATATGTACAGAAATATTTAATTATTTGTAGTTTAACTTTCCACCAAATGTCATCCTTAACAATTTTTATTTTATTATCTGAATGTTATTGATATATCTTTTAGTACATTAACAGAATACATATCGAACTAATCAAAGATATGTACAATTATATACAAATGTAGAGTCATAATACGAAAATATTTTAATCCTTAAAAGTTTTATTCCTGTAAAATACTTTAATGCAGATGAAAAAGCTGAGAGCTTTTATTAACAATTTAATTTGAGAACGAGCTCACTGAAAAGACGCAATATATCTGCCACAGGCATTTTTTTTTTTTTTTTTTTTTTTTTTTTTGTTAACAGAGGGCCAGGTTTCCTAGGCCTGGTAGTTGCCTCTCAGCCATCCGGCTTATTGTGCACCCTCTCCCAGGTTTAAGCTGTATCAAATCCCAGGCCTTTACAAAACCATGAGATCTTCTGAACAATGCTTTCCTGTTCCAACCCCTCTTCCGTATGCATAAGAACACCTAGGGATCTTGAGCGTTTGCTCTGTAATGCCGGACATTCAAATATGACGTGCTTGGCTGTTTCGTCAGCCTCGCCACATTTCCTGCACAGTGTTTCCTGAACTGGAATACCTATTCTGGTTCAGCGTGACTTCGGAATATCCAATGACCTGTAATAAACCCAGTCACCTTTCTGATCTCCGTTCTACTCATTCTAAGGGCATCTGCTGCAATGTTCCTTGATGGTCCCTTGAGCATCCGCTTTGCCTGTACATTCCCCCTCAGTGTTTCTCCAATGTTGTAGGTGTTTGTTAGCCATCCACTTGGTAACTGATCTACGTGCTAAGTTATATGAGACCCCACGTTGGTTCAGGACCGGTAAGAAGACGGTTGGCTCCCAAGTTAGCGCAACCGTCTGCCCCTTCATTTCCTGTGATTCCTCTATGGTCCAGGCACCCCAAGTTAGAATAACTTTATTGGTTTTCGCCAGCAATTTCAAGACCTTATGGCAATTCCCAGACTGCCTTCGAATTACAGTCATGGTTGGCCAAGGCCTGCAGAGCAGCTCTGCTGTCCGAGTTAATGTAGATGTTTTTTGCCTTTGTAGCCCCTTTTCCACATTAACTCTTGCACATTCTGCAAGGGCTGTAACTTCAGCCTGAAAGACAGTTGCCAGTTTACCTAGGCTAAAGCTTAAGTTAACCCTCGGTCTGGCTCCCCAGACCTCTGCCCCAGTACCCTTCAGAGTATTTGACCCGTCCCGTGTACCAGTTTTAGAGCCTTCTTCTTGTAGTCAGGCTCACCTTTTGACCATTCCTTCCTCTCAACAATGTTGACTTGAAATGGTTTTTTTCCCAGTCCGTAACCTTTGCCCATTCTGTCAGACATCATTTCTAGAATATCCAGTTTGAGAATGTCAACGATCTTGGAGTGCTTACTAGCATGGTGATAATGCCAGTTCCCCATTGCACTTCAGTCTGTAGGCAGCCATCCTAGCCTCTCCTATGACGAATATGTCTAGGGGTGGGAGATTTAGCACTACTTCCATAGCAGCGGTTGGTGTTCCTCTCATGGCAACCCGTTGTCCCCAAGCATGCCAACCGCTGTACCTTTGACAGGTTCTTTGCGGCAGTCACCTGTTGGACTTTTGGCCACCATACCACTGAGCCATACACCATCATTGGCCTAATGACTCTGGTGTACAACCAGTGTGACATGTCGGGTCTAAGCCCCCATGTGCATTCCTACTGCACGTCTCACCATCATCAATGTAGTCTGAGATCGTCTGATTATGTAATCCAGATGAACAATTCCAGGTGAGTTTATCATCCAGTTTGACACCTAGATATTTGAACTCCCTGTTTGACTGTATCTGGCCCCCACATAGGACTGGCTGTGTGATTTCCAGTTTCCTTCTTCTTGTAAATTGGTATCATGACGGTCTTCGAAGGATTTACTACAAGTCCTTCTTCGTCACACCATCGCTCCACAATGGGCCAGTGCTCTCTGCATCATTTCCAGACACGTTACCATATGCTTAGCTCTTATGAGTATAACAACATCATCTGCATAGCCTTGAGCATACATACCCTGTTCATTCAGAGTCCAGAGTAAGTCATCCACAACTATGTTCCACAGGCTTGGTGATAATACACCTCCTTGTGGACATTCTCGCTGCGTTTTGACCTCTCTTGTGATTCCGCACAGAGATGCCTGTGCTCTTCTGCTCTTAAGCATGTTACTTATCCACCTAACAACAGTTTTCTCCGTACCCCTGGATGTAAGCTTAGACACTATAGAGTGAGTACTCGTATTATCAAAAGCTCCTTCTATGTCCAGGAACACTGCATTGGTTATAGCTGATTGTTTGCGGATACAACTGCTAAATTAGATTAAAACCATAAGAATCTATTTATATACCTAACTGTTTAAACCCATATTTAATTTAACATACATAAATTACGAAAATACGGATAGAAACTCTTAAAACTCGAAATAAATGATCATTTTAAGGTGTAATTAGCTTTATTAAAAACACTTGTAGCACTGCAGTTCGGTATAGCCGTATTGCCAAAATCCCATTCTCAATAATTTAGGAAAGATTTAAAAATGTATTTTTCAATATAATTTTGTTATAAAAGTGTTTCAATAAACATATTGCCTAAAACTTAAGCGAAATGCATTGTTTCTTAAAGTACTTGAAAGATCCACGAAACTTGGAATTCTTGAACAAGTGTTTAAAGAAAATATTATATAAAAATAACTTGGATAAATTTTACGTTATCACAATTTACATACTTTAAATTGTATTTAAACTTCCTGCACCTATTGTAACATAAAAGACAAAATGATCTGTTTTAATTAAAATCCGGATGAAAAGTAAACTTCCTGCTTGGAAACAAAACGACAAACTCAGATGCTGCGAACAAATCTAAAGTGAGTTTGCTGTTTGTTTTCCAAAGCGGAAGGTTGGCTCGTCAAGGCGAGCAGCACTTTAATATGGATTGACAAAGTAAGTCACTACGTCGTCTCTTTTTCAATTCTTATCATCGTATAACATTAACCGTTGGGGTCTTAGCTGTCACTACATGGTGTCACTTAATTTGTGTTCTATTATTTGGTTTATTTTGAAGCTGGAAATATATTTACGAACCACACAACATAATACTAATCATGCATCAAAGGATAAGCATAATATGGATATGAATTATTGAACTGGCACACATTTCACAAATATTGTAAGGCGTTGTAATTCAACTTAAAATGCAAAATTCTTTTGAACATGATAGATACGAAGTCTCTGCCCCTTCATATTCGTCGTGGTGTGCATTAGGATAATGTTTGGGGTTTTTTCTCTTCAATCTATACACATCTGACCTATCCAGTTGTGTAAAAAGTGTACAGTCTATGTAAACGGTTGCCAGTTACATATTTGATATAACATTTTAAATATGGAAATTTTGGTTGGTGATATCAATTCTTATATGGGCAAGATCATGACATGGTCTGTCAGAAACGGCCTTAAATTGAAAACCGACAAATATTCAGTTCTGCATGTAGCGAGCGTGGGTGTATGCTTGAAGGCCAGGTACTGGAGGTATGTGACAAGATCAAAACGCTTGGGCGTTGTGCTTCACAAACAGCTCACATTTTCTGATCACGTCACTCACCAATCAGCGATCCCTGGGAAGGCAGAGGGAACTTTATAAGTTAAAAAAAACCTCTTACCGAAATCCGTCTGAAGTTAAGATTATGCAATCAGTAATTTTGTCAATATTTTATTAGCGTTACCCAGCATTTGATTATTTCCTGTTTAAGCTCTATTTACTGCCTCTCATATTGGGACCATGCGTCCTTCTATTGAAAAGATGCCCACCTGTTTTCTATGGAGGTCTTCTGAAGGACGTTAACGCGATCATACTCCACAAAGTCCTATCTCTAAAGTAGTCGCAGTACCTGAGTGAGACTGCATTCCTGAGAATATGTGCATTACTTAGCTTTTAAGGCTGTAATTTCCCAGTGTTCGGCTATTGACTGGCTGGAAAGGTCTTTCAAACTTTGGGCCTACTCTTTATAATGATCTTCCTGGAGACATTAAATTTGTTGTAGATTATAAAGTCTTTAATGTCAAATATAATAAGTGTTATAAAAAATATAGTAGATTTTAAATTGCTTAGCTGTTTAAATAGTTGGTTCTTTTTTAGTTAGTTATTAGTTTAGTGATAGTTAGTTTTCGTCTTACTTCTAACTATAGTGTAAAGTGTAAGTATTTTTTTATTTAAAAATATATTTAAAGAAGCAACAAGTAAAACATTTCCAGTTTTAAAGAAAAGTAGTACACATATCGAAAAAGGTTAGTACTATTATTATTAGCTAGAAATACAAGATTTTAAAATAAAGCAGTTTCAAACATTAATTTAAATAACTAATATTGTAAAATAAACACCAGAATAAATGTACCTTAATAGCGTACATATTTAAAGATGAAATAATTTATTGTCAGTTAAGAAATGTTATTTAGTTAACTATGTATTAAAATCCTAACAAAGAATGAATGATCACACAATCGAAAATTTACGGTATTATTGTGTTATAGAGTATTGCTTTAAAGAGCTTAACCCATATTTACCCAGATTATGGAGCAGATAAACTGTTACTCTATCATACGATTGTATTATTTATTATAGGGTCCATACTGGCCCCATGATATTATACAGGGTAAAGTATTAGTGTACCAGTACATTTAATTCAATTGTTAGCAATCCTATAGTAAATATCGTAGGACTATAAATTATATGAAATATTATGGCACTTTAACTAATATACTTGAAGTTTTTTGTTGTTGTGAAACAATGGGAAAACATTCAGTAAAAGTGGAAATGAAATGGCTAATAGTTAGAATGATTAAGACCGGTAAGTCATATATATCGATTGGAACTGCTTTAAGTGTATCAAAAACGTGTGTAGAGAACACAGTCAAGTGTTTTAAGGAAAGCTGCACCGTGATTGAAGCTCCACGCTCTGGTAAGTCTAGAGAGACCACGCCCCGGATTGACCGAAAGTTAGTAAACTTAAGTAAGAAGAACCGTAATGACAGTGCACCTGATCTATTGGCTACATTTAAACAAGAAGATCCCAATATTAACGTTTGTGTGTCAACAGTCTCTTCTCGGCTAAGAGAGGCAGGGATGAATTCTTATTTTGCTGTTCGCAAACCCCTACTGAATGACTTGGCTAAGAACAGACGCTGTATTTGGTTTAAAACCCGTAGGCATTGGCTCAAAAACGCTTGGAGGAGAGTAGTATTCTCTGATGAGTGTAGAGTTGAGCTGTTTCGTAGGCGCAAAATTCGTGTGAGGCGTACAAAAACTTAAAAAGTTTTGCCTGCCTGTGTTGTGGCAGTTAACAGGGCGGCGAGGCTCTTATGATATGGGGCTGTATAACTTTAGGTCCTGGTGAATTGCACTTTGTTGAGGGTTCTATGAACAGTGAAAAATATTATAATACTATGGAGGAGATTATGCTGCCATCTGTACGAGCCAATGTGGGTGACAACTTTTTGTTTCAGCAAGATAACGCACCTTGTCACAAATCACGCTTTACCATGAACTGGTTTAGTCAACAGGACATTGAAATTTTGCAATGGCCATCTAGGAGTCCGGATCTCAATCCGATTGAGAACATTTGGAATATGATGGCTATTAGACTTGCCAAGAATAAACCTTCAAACAAGAATGATTTGAAGTTGTTCCTGTCCCACATATGGCACAATATCATTACAGAAGATTGCATTAAATTGATTGACTCTATGCCTAAACGAATGTTGGAGTGTGTTAGAGCTAAAGGGGTCCTATAGATTATTAAACTGTAATATGTAACCTAAAGCACAAAGTTTACAGGTTAACTCTAATTTTGAATGTATAAATCTGATGTTTTTGTGAAAAAGTGTCTTTTTTGGTACCTGTCCCTAAACTTTTTTGCGACACTGTACATATTTACATTATTGGTATATAAATAGAATCATATTTTATTATAAAGTGTATACTTTGATTAGTGTTCTATTTAATAGGGTATATTGTTTACATTTATATTACTGGTACTATACGAAAAGCATAACATAGAGAATGGTGACAATAAACAAAAAAAAAAACACGACGAATTAAAAAAACACTACAATAACGTGTCACACTCACTCAGGAAGTTTTGAGACTGGATGTCGACTCTTCCTGTGACATTGTACCGCGAGTTCTGGAACAAAGAGACAGGTCTGTGCGACATGTAATCTTGGTTCTGTGCCATAACATCACTTAAATCCGTTATTAATATGTAATATATATTCATAACCGGTATGTAATATTTTCACTTCGGTTGTATAAATGCATAAATGCTCAATTATACACATTAAGTAGACTTCTTGATGTAATTGTCCTTTAATATTTCGGAATTTTCTGTCTTTAAAAAGGACTAACAACAAATAATAAAATAGTTAAATAGTAAATCAAACAAACTAAATTAACACAAATAAAGAGAATTTACATAAATAAATAAAGAAAAATGTTCTAACATGCGATTACCATCTAAGAGAAATATCATCAACAGGGTAGGGAAAAATTCTGTAATAAAAATATTTTTATGCTTCACAGTACAAGCTACTTGATGATTGTTTCAAATTTGAAGAGTGTTTAAAATATATCCTGATTAATTTTTTAACTCTAATATGTTTCTAAATATGTATGTAATTTTAGAAATAATGTCAATGATGAATAACCCTTTATATTTTAAATATTTTATAGTCATAATACTTATAATCATGGTTGATAGATTTTCTAAATATTGTACTCTAAGACGTTTCTACCTTTTGACTACTGTACCAAATGATGACTGCTCTAACCCCTTAAATTATATAAAGAAATGTAAATTACAGCAAGAGACTAAGCTTGCGTATTTGCTTGATCAGCGTACTGACTTGATTACGCTACCCAATTGAATCAGCTAAAGGAACCCCTCTGCTTGCTTAACCCAACAAAGCGACAGAATTATATCAACAAAGCATTCTGTTCAGACTAATCAATTCACTCCGTTACAGCCAGAAACCTGTACCCGTGCGATTAACAAATACAGGAACTAAAAATAAACCAAATCATCACAGCATGACTTGCATAACCAATGTTATATCTTAGGATTCCACAACTTTCAAAGTTCAACGGGCAAACTCAAATATTCAGGTTTATTTCAAATAAAATAAAGTCATAAATAGTGTAAGAATTTGCATTGATGCCAAAAATGTTACTAGTTTAAAGTAACTAAAGTTTCAGTATTACAATGAATAACTGTATTCAACAATATAGATAAGCATAAAGTATGACATCATAGAAATCATACTTTTTAAATAGCATATTAAAAATTCCGGAATTAAGTGATAATCACTTGAGGATATTATAATGTCCTTATACATCTTATAACATTCGGAATTTGGGTTTAAAGATATGTGTTTCAAAGTACTGAAATCGAAAAGTGAATCAGTTCTTATAAGAGCCCATCTAGTACCTCGAATTTATATTCAATGTTCTATTATATTCGTTTGGATGGGGTCAATGATTAGTAACACAAGAAATATTTTAGATCATTATTTAGGAATCCTCAAGGCACAATCCTCACCTTTCTCAGCAAATCACTAACGATGTAATATAATGAAGACCTCTAATAATTTTGAAATTTGATATCGCATGTTTGAGGTAAATCTTATGTTTCTGTGGGTAGCTGTTGTTCAGTCACCAAGCTCTCTGTCTTTAATTCGACACTCAATACTCGTTTCAGGAAATAATGATTATGAACTGTAACCTTAACATAATACAGTGTGTATACTCTCTTTAAAATCTATGTTCTCTAAAATTTTCGTTTTCTTGGTTCGTCTCAAAAACTAGATCAATGTTGAATGTCGAATCTTGGAGCATTGGAAAAAACTAGTTATTGTAGTATCACTAGATAAAGAAATACGACGTTTTCCAATATATAATTTTTTATTTAGATCAATGTTACTATAACTAATCTGTATCGTATCCTTCAGCAGTGCCAAATGGAATCACTACTACTTTGATGGTTTTATCTACGCTAAACAATTCAATTTCACTGGTTCGTTATACGATTTGGTCCCTGATTTGCTGAGCGCATTAGTTAATTCAATTTTAGTCATAGTGTTCATGATTAGTTTGGTCATGCTCGACCTTTACGTTTTAATTTTTGTTGCTATATAAATATACTGCCTAAAAATATCAAGGAATAGCTAACTTACGTCTTCAATCTCAAACTCGCATTTAACCGTTCAAAGTAATATTGCAATTTGCTATTTAATGTTCCTCAATAGACATGAATAATACAATGCACAATGTCAGTACAGCAGGTGGTAAGAACGAGCAGTCTACATTAATGTAATACTCCTAGAGTGGTGAAGAGACTGGCAATATATTGCTCTGAGTGACGTTCATTTGCATATTTATATATACTGTCCCTTAATAGAAAATATCGAATGTGGCTCATTAACGTAATTTTAAGATCGTTTAATATAATTTTTAATTAAACAAAACACAAACATTATACAGTCATGATTACACAATACTGTGTATAAATACATAAAATCTAGATACAGTTAAAATTCTAAAGTGTTCAGCTTTAGTTAGGAATTAATTATTAGGAAAATAATAATACAAAGATCTTATTTAATCAATATCAATTTATCTCCTAGTGCCATAAAAGTGCAGTGTTAATTTCATAAGACATGAACAAAAGTTGTGTTTTGTAGTAACATTAAAATTTGTCGCAAAACTTTTAATAATTACGATACATTTTATTCAGATAAATTATATTTTATGAACATAACAAACTATCTGTTTATTACTACGTTTTATATCACATTTGTACTTGTATTAATTTTCTTGCGAAACAACAGTTTGTATTATATATTATTTGTATTACGCATACGTATTACTACAGCTAACAAAAAGATGTCTCTAATGAAGATTTTTTTCAACTTTAAATCTGGCTTTAACATTATTATTTTAAATATGAAGTAAAATTCTGAATCCTCACATAGTGAACATCAAAATTATGTTGTCTATTTTTATTACAGGCGTTATACAACTTTTAGTTGTATGTTTAAATTTAAAAAATCTATAACTCATCCATCGTTTCAGCCAAATTTATCACAAATTACAAGTCGTAACAAAGCCTAAAAATGTTAGCTTCACAAATTAGCTAATAAATTATGGTGAACATTATAAAAGTGTTTATAGTGAGGTAATGAACAGCCCAGTTTTACAGTTTAAGACTCATATATACTGTATTGTAAAATAAACAGCTTAATGGAACAGAGAAACATAAATACATAATACATTATTATTATATTTATTCAATAATCGTATACTTGATAATTTCTTTTATAACTTGTACAGGTATACCCTTTTTAGAAATATCCAAGTTTATAACCACTTAAAAACACAGCGCGTAGTATTCCATCGCTGTTGTTTAATAAATAATCTAAATTATTTAGTTTTTATACTTTATTTGGTAGTTTTCTATTTTCAATATGATAGTGGCTTTAATTAATGAAATATATTTTCTGATATTAATACGTTAAATTTAATTGATGTTATTTGTTGCAGTGGTTGTTGTTTGATTTAGATATTTGTCAACCCGTAACGTGTAAAATCTTGCTTAAAGCTAAAAGAGGAGAATTTTATTAGATTTAATTCAGTAACTAGATGTTACCCACCCCTTACCACCCAATTTCTTGAAGAATAATAGATACGTCATGATAATATCATTTATGGCACAATTATGACAATTATGGCACTTTGATGACATTTCAGTATCCTGATTTAATTCGAAATTATCATTGGACATTATGTTTGTTTAGCAATCTCTTGGAGTCCTGACGTCAGAGAATGAAACAGACTTCTATAAGTGCCACTAAAAGAGGACTCTCTCTGCATCATTCTTTAGTATATGAATGAAAAACCTTAACATTTTCAGTAAAACGAGAAATACTTTAGGACATATAGACTATTAAGTCCGTCATAGCCACCTAGTAGTTTTAAGTTAATATGATTAAACCTTGTAATATTTTTTTTCAAAGACTAGTTTATGGTACTTTTATTTCAATTTTTACTTTTAATAGTATCAAAAGCTAAAGAACAATGCCACTGACTCTTATCTCAGGTTTAAAATGTGAAGAAGGATTTTTTATGTATTTTATTCCACACGGCATAATAAAGATGGTTTGTTTCCCACCTTAAATATATATCAATACTTGGTATAATTGCTTATTTCATATCTGCAGGCCATGGCTTCCTGTACCTCACAAGAAACGGGTACACTGGTTGTCTCTGATGAGTTTCAGCCTGAGGAGACACCAGTCAGAAGTCAGGAAATGCCTTTTCCCTTGGTTTCCCCGATGGGAAGAACATGGAGTATGCGGCGGACACCATCTTCACGGAGGTAAAGAGGATGAAAGACGTTCTTCTCGACATGCGAGCAGCTACGTCGAGACAGAAGAGCCTAAGCATGGCAGTCAGAAACGGCATGATCTCTCTGGAGTCGTCTCTAGATCTGGTGGATACATTTTGGCAGGTCTGGAAGATATCGATAGAGAGACTGCAGAGAGAAAGCCGCGAAAAAGAGACTCAGGCCCCATCACCATCTATGGTGGCAGCAGCCTCTACCACGGCTGGAAAACGAACGGCCGGAAGTCCCCCTGAACATCCAAGGGAGGAAAAGCGGCAAAGAGACGCCGGAGAGCCTGCTTGTGAGCCTGCCGGAGAGACTCGACAGAAGAGATCGAGTTTCGCCCTGTAGACTCAAAAAAGAAAAAAAGAAAAGCGAAGGCCGTAGATTACCGAAACTATACCTCCACTTCCTCCCCCACAAGTAAAGAAGCCGGAGAAACTCCCGCGTTCCAGGCCTGGGAGGCAGGTGGTGATTGTCAAGCCTAAAGCTGGCAAGTCATACGCCGACATTCTTGGTGCAATGAGGGCTGGAGGTATTTCCGAAGAGTCGGGCACCGTGGTACGCCACATAAAGAAGACTGTCACTGGAGGAGTATTACTGGAATTCGCAAAATGCGACGACAGAAGGAAACTCCAGGAGGCGATGCAGAAGGCGGTGGGTGACAGGGACAATGTTCGCTCCATTGTTCCTAAGGCAAGGCTAGAGATCCTAGATCTGGACGCCTTGATCACCGAAGTCGACATCTCGGATGCCCTAAGCAGGAAGCTTCCTGTCCTTGGTGGCGAAATTAGCGTTACCCTCTTCAAGCCTAACCGGCAATAACAGAGGAAGGCCGTGGTTGAGCTACTCGAGAGTGCCTCCTTGATAGTACTCCGAAAGGGGAAGATCAAGGTCGGGTGGGTCGTCTGCCGGATTCGAGGCCGTGTGGAAGTGGACAGATGCTTTCCGCTGTCTCGACTACAGTCACACCAGGAGGAACTTTTCCGGACCCGATAGGAGCAGTAACTGCTGGGAATGCGGCAGCGCCGAACACAAGGCAGTGGTTTGCACAGGGGCTTCTTCTTGCGTTTTATGTACCAGAAACCCTGGAGCAATGACGGATCATGTTCCAGGATCTGGTGCCTGCGGGGTTTTCAGCACAGCCCTGGACGACAGGAAGGCCCGTGCTAAGCCACGAAAATCATCCGGTTTATCCAGGCCAATCTGCAGAGATGTCACGCTGCGGACGCAATCCTTGAACAGCTGGAATGTGAGACCAAAGCCCAGATAGTGATCTTCAGTGAACTCGTCCGAACCAAAACCAGCTCATCTTAAATTTTACGATGGACTCGGCACTGCGGCTGTTTGGATCTCAGACAGTCGTGGGGTCCGTGTACTGAGTCATGGTTCCGGTGACGGTTTATGCCTGGGTTAAGTTGAACAGTGTTACCATTTACAGTGTGTACCTCTCCCCCAATTACTCCGCGCGAGAGTATCTGGAAAGGTTGGAAGCGCTGGAATACAGTCTCCGAAACGTCCCTGGGCGTGTTATAGTGGCGGGGTGATTTCAACGCCCGTGCGTTCAAATGGGGTATGTCCGTGACTAACGTGAGGGGAAGACATATTTTGGAGATGGTCTCGAGACTCGATTTGGAAGTCGTGAATAGAGGGACAAGGCCGACCTACGGAAGCACTCTCGGTTAGTCAATACCAGATATTACAATGGTATCGGCCGTTTTGTTCCCTTTAGTAGCGGAATGGCGAGTGATGGACGTCTACAATGCTAGTGACCACGAGTTCATCGCTTTCCATCTTATCGATAATCTGCTGCCACGGCGAGCGAGTACCCGAAACACTTTTGGCTGGAATCGGGCTAAGCTGGACAGGGAAAAACTCGTCGAGCGGCTTAGATCGTAGTATCGAGGTTGGTGTTCCGGGGTTTCCGAGTCAACAGTAACAGCTGAGGTTGAGGCTTATATCGACTCTTCCAGGAAACTAATAGAACACGCTTGTAATTCGTCAATGCCTCGGTAACGACCCTACCAGGGCCGTCGCAAAGCCTTCTGGTGGAAGGACGAAATCGGCGAGCTCAGGAGAACTGCACTAATGTGCAGACGTAGAGCGCAGCGAGCTCGAAAACCGGCCTTTTCTATAATTAGGTCGGCAGAGCATAAGGCTGCTAAGAGAGCTCTGAGTACAAAGCAATTTGTTCTGAGCAAGGCGCGATGCTGCTGGCGTGAGCTCTGCCAGGAAGTGGACTCGGACCCTTGGGGAAGAGGATACAGACTTGTGAGAAAAAAGCTCGGAGGAATAGGGAACAGCACAGAAATGCCTGCTGGAATGATTTCGGCGATCGTGGAAGCTCTCTTCCCAAGTCACCCTGTTAGGCGGGGAGAAGAGAGTAGCGAGACCGGTTCCAGACGTTCCCATTTTTATGGAGCAGGAGCTTGTAAGCGGCGGTGTCTACCGTGCGCAACAAGAAGGCTCCAGGACGTGATGGCATTATCCAGCTGAGATTTTGACGGTTGTGGCGGCGAGTTATCCGCTCTTGCTGGTGAATATGTTTAATGCATATTTGGTAGCGGGTGTGTTCCCGTCGCGCTGGAAGGTTGATAGGTTGGCGCTGATCAGCAAAGGCAAAGGTGACCCGAACTCCCCGTCGGCATACAGGCCACTTTGTATGCTTAACACCGCGGGGAAGCTCTATGAAAGGTTGCTGAAACCGAGATTGCAGTCGTCCATCGAAGCCGCCGGAGATATCTCTCCCCGGCAGCACGGCTTTCGAAAGTGACACTCAACTCTGAACGCCATTACAGAGGTGATCAGTGCCATCCAGCAAGCCGAAAACAGCTTGTCACCAGGCTCGGGCCGATTGTGCTGTTGGTCACCCTTCACGTAAAGAACGCGTTTAAAACACTGTTCGGTTGGAGGACATGCTAGAGGCGTTGCAGCGGGACTTCAGCGTGCCCGACTATCTCCTGGTCGTTTGTGCAGGACTACCTGAAGAACCGTCAGCTGTTGTATGAAACCAAAGAGGTCACTGCCGGTGTGGCTCAAGGGTCCTATTCTCGGCCCAGACCTATGGAATATTTTATACGATGGTTTGCTTCGCCTCGAGATGCCCCACGACGTGGTTATGTCTCTCGGCAGGCTGATGGCTAACGTAGGAAGCCCTAGGTCAAGTACGAGACGCCTCCTCATGTCTGCTGTAAACTCAATTCTTTTGTACGGCGCAGAGGTTTGGGCGGGTGTCATGAGGATAAGGCGATACAGTCAAAAGCACTTAATCGGTACAGAGAAGAGCGGCACTTAGGGTCGCCTGCGCTTATTACACCGTTTTCCGGTTCGGCCGTGGCGATCGTGGCTAGGGTGATTAATGGTGATCTGCTGGCCAATCGAGAGACAGACCGCCTCCGGGAGGCTGCCGAACGGAACGGGGTAGAGAGGATGCCTTGGCTGCTGCCAGGGTGGAGACTCTGCAGGTTTTGGCAGCGGAGGTGGACGGAAGGATCGGACGGTCGCTGGACCTACCGTCTCATTCGAGAGCTTTAATCCTGGATAGATCGTGGCCACAAGATAGATTTCTACCTGTGTCAGTTCCTGACGGGGCAACGGTAACTTTTGGAAGTACCTCTACAGGATGGGAAAAGTCAGGTCGCCTCGGTGTGCTTACTGCCCGAGGAGGATGATGATGTTCATCACACTCCCTTTCGCTTGCGGGCGCTTCACCGAGGCCAGGCGAACGCTCGCCACCACAGTTGGCGATATTTCGTCAAGACCAATGTGGAGATGATGCTGCAGAGTGAGGACTGGAATGCACTCACCACTCATGTACATGAGGTCCTTCATCAGAAGCGTGAAGACGGATGCCTGGCTGACCCCTAGCTTCCGAAAAAAGTAGCTTTGTCCTGGTTGGGACATAAGACACACGGACCAGGCAAGATGTCGTCCGAAAGGGTTCCGGCCTGGGCCCTCCGTGGTCCGTAGGGGGTTTAGTGGGTAGTCCGCAAGGGAGTCCCACACTCCGTGTGCAAATGCATTCCCCCTACGTTAAAAAAAAAATAAAAAAATAAATTTCATAAAGAATGGGTATTATTATTATCTAGTAAACTTCATCCATCCAGCATATTTTTAGAATGCTAATTCTAAAAGTTAATTTATAAACACCAATGTACTAAGAGTTGTTATGAATTTATTCGCTGTTCTAAGATATAAGAAGACAATAAAGGAAGCAAATCACAGTTTTTGTTTAGTTTAGATAAACGAGTTTTTAGAATCAAATACGTTATGTAAATACTGGTTTTTTAGTATTAAACAAGTTTTAGTACGTTTTTTCAATTCAAAATAATTTACACTACTATTTTTAACCAAAACTGTTTCACGTAATATGATTATTGCGTTACAACAGTTCATTTTACATTTATAATAAGTTGAGAGGAATTATAAAAATAAAAAAATGAATTTTTGCCTCCAGTTTATATTATTATTAAAACGAATACTGAACTACCTGATTAAAAAATACACCCCTTCTCTGTGCTATTTAATATTCAAATCGTATTTAAGAAAAATTAGAAAAATATCCGAGTTCAAAACGCCATGCTAATCTTATATCAATTTGGCATCCAAGAGATCTTTGTGTTATTTATCACGCTACCTTCACGAGAGCCAGTAATACTGATATAGACTTGGCCTTTAAATATTTTGGTCCAATAAATGATTTTTTCTCACAGGAGTTTTATAGATATGCTAAAGACAAGAATTTGGATGTTTTTATAACCAATAGCAAGAATTTGCGAATAACAACGACATTATCCACGAACACACCACATGAGTCTTGAAATATGGATCGATAAATTAAACCGGTTGTTTACAATGATCAATCCAATAGTGCTCTATAGTACCAATATTTGTTTCCACGAGGTAACGGGGCCTGGGTTGGTGGAAGCGGTGTCAGATTATGACCTACTCCTATGACTACCACAAGTTTTAGTGATGTTTAAAAACAATTTGACACAAAATTACAGGTTTCTTGTAATCTACAGGTAAGACCGCAACTAGCAAAGCTGCAATATCGGTGATATGCTGCAGATATGTATTTATTTTTAAACTATTTACTATCCAACATTTAATGATTTATAATTCTATATTTGTTTTATTCTAAACGTCATTATGTATAAATAATTATTTCAACTCGTAAAGGCATTCAGAGTATTTATTTCGTTACTTTGGAATCACAACGACTACAAAATCATAGTGCTAAAAATTTAAAAATTGAACAATATAATTGGAAGAAATCAGACTTGCACAGATAACTGTCCTTATAAAATCTACGCATGTCAACTGCAACTTGCAGACAAATATCATTTGTTTATTCTTCAGTAGCCTATACTAAACGTGTTATACCATAATAGCAAGTACTTTCTTACTTTACTTTTTTACAACTTATATAAATTGAGTAATTAACACTATCTTTATTGTGAAATAATTTCTACCTCAATTTCTATTAGTTCTTAAATTTTAATTTATCGACAGTCGTTTCCATAACATCAGACTGTCAATTTGAAATATAACCATTATAAAACTAATATACATATATATATTTACTGCCGTGTATCGTCATTGGGTAATAATACAACATACATTTCCTAGGCTTGGAGATCCAGATGCTTAAATTTAATAAGATATTTCAAGGACACATAGGAATAAAACTGCTTTATCCTTAATAAATATAGAAACAAAACAATATATTCTCATTAACAATTTATTTAAAAATAGTTCTCATTAGTTCCTGTTTCAAATATTAGAGTTCTTCTTAATATTATATAGTCTAATTATTATTTTGTAACTATAACTTTACTAATTGAAATTTTCTGATGATGACAAAAGATATTCTTAACTCCAATAATTTACTTGTCTCACAATCGAATATTGGATAAATATGAACATCCTAACTATATTAATTTTTATAACTATGATGTTTCTTACTTATTTATACCAGACATCGCTGAAAGTAATACTTTGATGGTAAGTCATTCTTTTAATTTTCAGCCTTTTAGTGCTAAGAATGAAAAAGTATTACATACTGAAAAATCTTACTGATGTCTTAGTCAATGATCGAAAAAATAATATAGAGAATTTAATGAAGATATTAGAAACACTCCTGACTTGGTAGTACCGAAAGCGTGAAACTCCACATAGATGTTTTGGAGAAGTATAAAGTGGCTATAAAGTTACTTACTTCTTATGTTGATATAGACTGACGTGAAACATGTTTTATATTGCGCGCGGAAATGTACAGTCTGCAGCTGGCATACTATTTACCTGCCAGACTTCAGCAAATTGAGTTGAGATAAAGTAACAAATTCTATCATATTTTTAAGTTGAAAAAGCAAATGTACTCTGGCGACCGTTTTCCGATTATTCAATTATTTCCTAATTAAATTTCATTTAATTCAAATAAAAATTTTTTAGTTTATCAATGAAATCTGAAACTTTACAACAGATAATAATTGAAGATTATAATTAAACGCTAAAAAGTATATATATGATGTGTGTGTTCTTGTATGTGTGCGCGAGCGCTTGTGTTTGTGTGTGTGATTGGGAGAATACCCTTAGAGAACGTAAAGTATCAAGACCAAAATTATGAAATACATATAACAGCCTAACCATTGTATTTACGAGTTAACAGGCATTCCAGTTATTTTTAGAGAAATATGTTAATGGGGATCCCACGTGTCTGTGTATCGAATTACTTGGTGCTCTTCGACGATGTCTTTAGGTGATGAGAGAAGAACTCGCATTTCCTACATAATAGAGAAAAAAATTTGCCTGGGTTATAATTAAAACATTTTATGGATTTATAACTTATGTTTTGGAAAATCAACTAACACTGTTATACATAGAGAGCATGTACCCTATTTTAGTGTATAATGGATTCTACAACGTTAAATACACGGGAGTGCCAAGTTTTACTAAGCCAACAACAAGTACAATGTAATAATTATGAACTGAATATAAGAAACAAATATGTACAGCCTGGAACATTCGTGTATTTAAAAACAAAAGTGGAAATGAAATTAGAAGTGAATAGTAAACTTTATTTCACTTGGCCAGAGGGAGGAGTGTGGATAGTGATGGTGAAAAGGAACTCCAAACGTAATGTTAAGCTTTTAGCTATTTGTAACCAAATTTTACCTAAGTATAGATTACATTTCTTTATGGGTTCATATAAATTTCCATCCTTGTGCCATAATATCCTTCGTGTAATCTATGTATTAATTAATACACGTAATCCTGTTTAAGTTCATCTAACGTTTTTAACAACTATATCAAATCAAATCGTTTAATTGCAGTTGACAATAAACATTGCATAGCAAACGTCAATTTTAATACCTAATTTCTTTTCATTCATCCTATACCATGGCCACATTTAAACTTAAAACATTCACTCCCCATTCATTCTATGGTTTAGAAATGAAATAGTCCATAAAAGTGGCACTCCTCGAATGCCGTGGGATTCTACTTTGTCAAGCAGTGTTTTGTGATCAACACAGTCAAATACTCTTACAAAGGTCAACAAATACACTTGATGTGTGATTATGACCTTCAATTCCCTCTACTACCATATCGACAATATTCACTATAGCGTTAATTGTTGACTTTCCCTTTATAAAAGGTGATTGTGCTTGTTAAAAGAATTTTTGCATTGTTTACAAAAAGAGTTTTTCTAATATTTTGATCAATACAGGCAAAATAGAGACAGACCGATTGTTATTTACTGAATTGGGGTTATCTTTCTTATAAATTTGATGCACTTTTGCAACTTTTAGGAGACAGGGAAAGATTCCTTTTTCAAACGATATATATATAGTTCAACATGTAATGTATATCGTTACGAGGTACGCTAATGTCGAGTACATTTTATCACTATGATATTAAAGCTGAAATTAAAACATAAATTCACTATTCAAATGTATACTTGAAGGATAGGATAAATATTTTTTGTGAAGATAATCAAATACATATATTCACAATACAATTGAACTTGTTAAATTTACGTAGTAAAAAGAAAAAATATCAACCCACTTATTATACATTTCTCTTTTTACCCAATAATTTTACCTATAATATTAGTTATTCTATAGATAATTTTTCATACATAGTAAAATGAGTTATGATTTGTATGTCAAAATGCAATTATTGTGGGGCATGTTTTGTGCTGTTTTCCTTAAAGTTTTACTTATTTTATTTAGAAGACAAGGATAATTTTATTTGACGTGGTTAGTACTCAAAATGAATTTACTATTTAAATTGGGAAGAATAGTACCATTGTTAAATGACAATGTTGTTGCTGATTTTTATATTTATAATATAAAAACTTACTGCTCACCTTACATGAGATAGTCACCCTTACATCGACTTTGTACATGTTTTAGCTATCTACGATTTTTTACCTTTCAAATTTCAACTCTTATATCAATACTCAGACATCGATTACAAATATTACATCTCGCCATGAAATATTGCTTTACAAATCTGACCTATTTTGTTATCTTTTTATAATTATTTATTATTTTAAAGTGTAAGTGAATATTAATTGTAAAACCCAACAATTTCGGTGAGGGTGAATATTTTTGAAGTCTGGTATGCAAGATGTTTAATTATATAGCCTACAGTGTACATAACTATTACAATAAATATTATTGATTAATTAGTGGATTAATTAGTGTTCTTACAGATAAAAGTGTCATACAACAGTGATTATTATCAAAAATCTTGATTTAAGCGTACACACACACATATTATTAACGTACAAAATATACAAAATTTTAATGTATACCTTAATTAGTTTCTAGGATATCGTGTGGAGTTAGGACTACAACACCAAATCCAAGCCGAATCATATGGAATGGAAAGCGTCTTCTTAAATCACATTTATATAGAAATTAATTATATATAGAAAAAATTATAAAAAACAAGAAGAATTTAAAGTCCATTCGCGGCTAGAGAAGAGAAATAATCCAATCCCTTGAGTAATTCTATGCCAATTAATATATATAAACATATATATATATATATATATATATATATATATATATATATATATATATATATATATATATTATATATATATATATATATTATATATATATATATTATATATATATATATATTATATATATATATATTATATATATATATATATATATATATATATATATATATATACATATATATATATAGTAAAAGCGTACATTCATTATATTTATTGAATATAAATATAAGTCGCACTCAAAGTAGATCATATTAAGTAATGCTTTGTATTTCGTTCTCTCAAATGTTTATAGGAAGACATATATCTTGGCCAGATTTAAGACAACACAATTCATCATGAGAAATAACCTTGTATCTCCTCACCACTTGGATCGTAAATCGTTTACGTGTCCTCTACAGAACCCCGCTAGAGTATGGTTTATTCCTGAATGTTAGTTTATGAGAAGATTGGAGTTCTATGTTATCTACAAATTTTACACACAGTAAAATAGTTATGTGAATTAACTTCTTATTGATAAACAATCATACTAAGAATATTAACTTTTTATCAAATAAATTGAATTTTTGGCATTTGTTGAAATATCCATGGAATTGCTTTCTCTCTTTATAATTTAGCAAAGCTTTGTTGAATAAATCATTATCCTTGTTCACATTTTGTGTTTAATATTTATAATTAATGATATACATTAATTTCCATGGAAATAACATACTATCTCTAAAAATGTTGTTAGGACCAAGCTCTCTCTCAATGGTCTATAGATTTCATACATTTATTCTGTATTTCTCATGAAGTGTAGTTCATGTAATTAAAGTTTTCAATTGACAACCTGTAACTAATTACTGTTTATGCACCACTATTATGAATAGATGAATATTTTTTTATATAGCTATATAAAAAACAGCAGTGAACTGTTTCAAATATTTTGAGAGCAATCTTTGTTGTACCAACTCAAAAGAAAGCAAATACAATTAAAATACTAAGACTTTAAGGATGCAGTTGCTTACGAACATTACTTAAAAGAATAAACTGGTTAAAAGAGAATTATTGAATGTGACCTACATTATTCAGAAGTGTATGTTAGGCTTTGTTATTACGGTTAGAATAACTATCTAACTATAGTTTAATTAATAGCGAAGAGTTTTATAACAAAAACTATTGACACTTTCTTTCATAAACACTAAAATAACTACCATATAAATATTTAACATTAAATATTTTAGCAGTATTAACCCTTATATGCCTAAATTAATTTTTGTTTATTAAAATCTCTTTTACTTTTAAAATATGGTTATTAGTACTTATTTAAGATATATTTACCATAACTTTAAATATTTTATACTTCATATGTGAAAAAAGTGACGCCCCGTTTTTGGGGCATTGGGCACAGTAGGGTACCGTGTTAGCAGAATGTAAGGTGCCCCATTTTTGTAGCACTGGGTATGGGTGGGAGCATAAAAACACAAATATTTTACCATGAAATCATTAAAATTTATTCATAAAAATGTAAACACACAGAATAATTATTTTAAGATTAGCCATAATATATATTTGGTCATTTATGGAAAAGAAGGAAACAGTTTGCATGGCAGCCGACTTTGCACTTATCACATTTTTTTTTTGTATTTTTGTGACATTGTCCACATCTTACTTGGGTTGCTGAAGATACATTGAAATGGTTTTTGCCATCAAATCTCACTTCATCAGGAACCCTTTTTTTAGCAGTTTTCGGGGTTCTTCCCGCTGATGGTCGCAGTCCAGAAGTTGAAGCCAAGTAGGTTTGAACAATTCTTCTTATAAAACCTAGATAATCCAACGAACCCCTGTCACGGCCTGCTGGTTTTAACCGGTAGAGTTGGAATGCATTATTTGTCCTTGCATTGAAGAGAAACATGAGTATGGGCCAGTACCATTTCTTCATCCGAATAGCAGTTCTATATATGGAAATGTTCTGATCGAGACGGTCGACCCCTCCCATGTAGGTATTATATTCGGTAATGCACAAGGGTTGCTTGATTGTGATACGTTTTTTTTTCTTGGTTGCTCCAACGTCTACATGTGCCCATGGGAAAAGCCCCACATTTGTTAGACGCCACTATTACTACATTGTTTTTCATTATATTGAATGAGAGTGGTGCCGCTTGCAGTGTCCGTAGTTTGGAAATAATCCCCTCTTTGCATTTTTTTTTACATCTTTGTTGTCCATCAGATGGGCATCAATGACCCTGTTTGCTCGAATGGTGCCTGTGCCATCATGGCCCAGTTGTTTCAGGTGGTCAAGGAGTGCAAGAGACGTGAAAAAATTATCATAGAATACACTAAATCCTCCAGAGTTGGGCAGTTTATCAATTAAATTTGATACAACAGAGCCGCCCACACCTAATGAGGGATTGGTGTTACCAGTTGAGGCCCCCTGATATGGCTCTGCTTGAACAAGATATCCGAGTCGAGTACATAGTGACCATATTTTGAATCCAAAACGGATGGGCTTTCCGTGCAAGTGCTGTTTTGCACCGTGACAGCCGTAGTACGGTACCATCGACTCGTCAATGCTTACATATCGATCCTGTGGAAAATTCTTCAGCCACCTAGTATTCATCATAATAAATAAAGGTCTTACCTTAGTAAACTTGTCGGTAGGGTCAAGGCATGTATTGTCACTTACATGGAAATGTCTCAAAATCTCTTCAAACCTATTCTTAGATATACTTTGGGCCACACCAGCATGGTAAGTATCAACACTATTATCTCAGTATAACCTACGCCGAGAAACAGTGCAAATAACCACTCAGTAAAAGTATTCCCAAAACTACCTTTATTTCTTCTTTAGTAGTATTGAAATTATGGTTTCCTTTGAACAATGCATACGAATTGGATTCTCGCACAATGAGATCTATTACTTCTTCATCCCAAAACAATTCAAATAACTGAACTGGAGACATATCATTGTCTAACAATTCAGGCCTTTGCCAAACTTTCTCAACTTTAGGCGGTATATCTGTAGTTCCCCAGGTTCTACCAGATTATATTTTATTTTTAACAATAGGCCTATTATTAGTTTTGTTTTGGTTTGGTTGTTTGATAAGTTTTGATTTAGGCCTACTAAAACTTTTTTACTCTTTGGTGCTAGATCTAAAGAAGTATTTTTTGTAGAATTGTGGTTATTGGATCCACTATCACAGCTGGTGCTCGGTAAGATAATATCAAATAATTGAGAGACTGGCCTTGTGTCAAGCGTAAAATCATCACCTGTAGCAGGCCTGGCTGTGTTTTGGTCACCCTGATTTGCATTTTCCTGGCAATCAATATGATCTTCATTGCATCCTAAAAACAATTCTTCTACACCAGATTCAGTAATTCTTGTTATTTTAGCTTCACCTGGGGCTCGGAGCTGACTTCCACTTACATGATTTATGTCCATATCCTCTTCTTCACCACTATCTTCATCGCTATTTAGATGCTTTTCTGGTGGCACCATATAGATATCCGCCGAAATGCATTGATTATCTCCTTCAAGAAGCGCCAAAATCTCCTCCACTGTAAATCTGAAACAAGATATAATACAAAACTATAAGTTTTAACAAATTAAATAAACAGATATATTATTACTATTCAATTATTCCAGTAAAACTGAAATAAAAAACATGTTATTTGCATTAGATTGAAGGGTTCGCTTATACAAAATATCGTTACCCTCCCGTGCCCATTGCCCCATTATTGGGGCAGCAAAATATTTGAGGTTATAATATGAATATGATGAAAGGAAACATAATTATTGGTTATGCCATTGTTAGAGTATATTATACTGAACATAATTATATCATAATTGCATTACAAATGCTATGAATATGTTGAAAAACTTACCTATCTTTAGAATACATGACAACTAATATTTAGAAGCTCTTTTAATTGCCATCTGAGAAGTAAACAATGACACTGCATCTTTCCTTGGTGCTAAATCTAGCATCAGTCCTACCAACTGAACATACTTATAACTGAAAAATTACCTCAAAACCTTTTTAAACAATTTTAAACATTTTTTATTTCCACCGCCCCAATAATGGGGCAATGGGCATATATGGGATTTATTCATTTTTATATTGGCCCTGTAACCCACGTTACGGAAAAATAGTTTTAATAAATGGAGTAAATTTATATTAAAATACTGAATTTAAATATGGTAGGTTATATAACTAACAAGGGCATATTATTTATTTATCTGTGCCATCTTCCCTTGAGTCTGAATTAATAAAAAAGACAAAAGTGTCACTTAAATGAGTAAACTATATGAATGACCAAGATATAATTATTTTTTTATACCCTTCCCCCTCCCCTTATATTTCACAACGGGGAGTTTTTTTTATATTTTACTTGAATGTTATTACTTAAAATGTCTTTTCTTGCTATATATAATGACAGATTCATTATACAAATTCCATTATACATTCTACAAACTTACGTTATCGGAACAGTGATTGTTGTTTAAAACATGTTTCATACAAGATAATATTTTCCAAGTATAATGCAATACGGGCAATGTAATAACACTTTATATTGAATGTCAAATTTTATACCAACTACTCATTAGGTACGCAACATATGAACTTTTTTGTAAATTTGTTTTTGTCATATTACCTATTTTATCACCATTTTTAAAAGTTGTTTAAATAAAAATTTGCTGACTTAATAGATATCAGTCACAACATTGTCAGACAGAAATATATATAATTTTGATATATCTGAGACAAATAGGATTTGAATAGTTATAAGGCATTGTAAATAAATAGAGCTTTAATTAATAACCCAACTAGAATTTTGTCCAGAAATTACTACCTAAATATCAAGTGATTACGTTTCAAGTACAAAAACTATCTCTCCTGATTTAATTGATTTAGGCTCTATATTGGTAATATTAGGTAGTTACACAGCTCAATAAGTGTCTACAGTGTTATTATGTAATTAAAACATCAAACTAATTATGGCAGTTTAGGTCTTCTCGTTAGGGCCTTCTGCTAGGCAGATTAACTTATAATGGCTCCAATTCAAATTATTCGGGCTGTTAAAAAACCATATTTGACTGCTTGTCCAATCATATTTTTATCTTTTTTATATTTAAACTAATTTAGATAAAAGTTGAAATTTGATATGTATACGATTATAATTAGAAATATCCATACGTGTCAGAAAGAACTTCACTTTTCTTCATTTAATGCGAGTGCTAAAATTTTTCTGTGATTGTTAAGATCTTTGCCACTGAATTTTTAAATATGTCTACAATGAGGCACGTGGCAAACTATTTATTCACAGTAAAGTTCATGAAACAGTATTAACTACAACCCACATGAAAACTTTACATACCTCATGCAAATTATTGCAAATAATGTAAATTTAACAAAATTAGAGTAATTCATAAATATAACCAAATTGAGTACAGTTTTTTACCATGAAATATTTGAATTTCAAAATATAAGATCTGAAAGCCAAAAGTTCACTTACGTCTAAGCCAAATAGGTCTTAAACTTTCTGCTTTGACACGCTAAACTACTCCTATAACTCGCCTTGGTATATAAATATAAGTTTGCTTCAAAGAATTTTACTTTGAAACATTTATAAACCTTTAATTTGTATTAAAAACTATTTTTTTAATATTTCCCTTTTGGAGTAGAGTCGTCATGTTGTCATTCCCTTTAAACACACTAAAAATAGTTTTAAACAAATATCTTTTCAATTAAAATTGTAATATTTCAAAATAGTTATGATAAAAAATTTGGTGAGTACAAAATTATTTGAAGTTAGAATCAAAAGTTAATAAACTACATTGTAAGGGTGAATATAAAGTCAGGACATTGTACAGTTAGTACAACCTAGTCCATTCTTTGATTCAATCTTGTGAGAACAGGTCATACTATGACAGTAGTTATTATCGTAGTGGATAATTACTATCCAGTGGTATTGTGTGGTTACTGTTCTGTGAAGTATTTTGAGAAGTTTAATGTGTTAATGTGTTAGTGTTATTACAATAATTTATTTAGATGCACTTTCGCATTGTAAGTTGTACCGTAGTTGTAATTATTTATGCTGAATCGCGGTAGGAAGTAAGCTCTTTTGTTAACTAGACGCTGTGCGTGGACATTGTTTGTTGGTTTGAGACAAGTAAATCAGCTGATCGAGATGTCTACGGTGATACGTTCCCGAGCCGGTTGGCTTGAGAGAGCGGGAGCAGTTGTGGAGTGTCGACGACAGGGTGCAGACGTCCAGTTGAGAAGCAGTAGTTCTTCCTCTAATCCTCTAGTTTGGGACATAGAGTAATTCTTTTTACCGGGTGTAATTTAAATCAAGTTATTAATTTTCTTTAGTGCGTATTAGTTTCCTATCAGCCTCCATAGTCTTCAAAGTAGTAAGTCCCGTACCAGCGTTTAGTTAATATCTTTTATGTTTATACTGTTGTGATTAATGTTTCCCATATTACAGAGTCTGAGAATTAATTCAATTTTTTGAAGTATTGTGAATTAGATTTTGGTCGTAAAGTTAATATCAAGTTTTGTGTTATTTTGATTTTGAATATTTTAAGAAGAGAACTTTTTATTTTATTTTGTTAATTTAAATCATTTTGGAGAAGTATAGATTTTTAGTTTCATTTTAATTCATTTTTTTAACAGACTCTTAATTAGATTTGACCGATTGTGAGAAGTTTTTTGAAGAAAATCAAATCTAAAGTTTGTAAACTTTGTTAAATTTTTGGGTGAACTTTAATTCGGAATAAATCAAGTACGTATTTCCAAAAGGTTGTTTTGATTTATAAAGTATTAGCTCCAAAGTAATATAATATATGTACTATAATAACGGTACCAAGTTTTAAATAGTATTATCTAATTAATACTGATTACTAGTAAAAATTGCACTTAGTTACGAAGATAAAGTAATAATGATATTTACTTTCGTGGCTTCGAATGAAACTTATCATGAGTCAGAAAGGCGGTTTGATTTTGCACATCCTGATAGACCTGTGATAAGGAAATACTTAAGAACTTTATTAAATAGGTTCCAAGAATTTGGTTCCATCAAAGATGTCCCACGCTCAGGTCGGCCTTCTCTAGGCGGTGACAATCAGTTTGAAATTGTTGCACAATTTGTTGAAGATCCGCAGCAGTCCACCAGATTAGTAGCACATCTTTGTGATGTTTCCCAAATGTCTGTGGTAAAGTTACTGAAAAAAATTTCACGCTTATAAAATTAAGATTATCCATTAGTTAAACGAAGACGATCCAGAACGTCGTCTACAATTTTGTGAATAAATGGAAGCACTAATTTCTGCTAATACATTGTTTGTTCGAAACGTTGTGTTTAGTGATGAATGCAGTTTTTTCGTCAATGGAGATGTGAACAAACACAACTGCAGGTAGTGGGACACAGAAAATCCCCATGTTTTCCGTGAATCTCGCACACAGTACCCAGAAAAATTTAATGTCTGGGCCGGGATTTTTAGGAATCACATTATAGGACCATTTTTTATGAATGGGAATCTCAATGGTCAACTGTATTTGGAAATTTTACCAGAATCAGTTTTTCCTGCAATAAATACTGTTATTAGAGAGAATCAAAGAATCAACACGAATTTGAAGAAGAAATCGTTCATTTCCAGCAAGATGGTGCCCCACCACATTATCATCGTGCTGTACGACATTTCCTGGTAACTCAGCTATGTGGTCAGTGGATTGGTAGGCGTGTTGTAATAGAATGGCCTGCACGGTCCCCGGACCTTACACCCAAGGACTTTTTTCTATGGTGTCACATAAAATCCGTAATTTACAAAACACCAGTAGCAAACCTTGAAGATTTAAGAAACAGGATTATTGATTCTTGCAACCAAATACCACAGAGAGTTGACGTTTCCAAAACGTCAGAGAGGCGTTCACCCTATGCTTGTCTCACTGCTAAATGGTAGGAGGGCTTCATTTTAAACATTTGATTTGACTTCGTGACGTGGTGAGTTATTAAAATTGTCATGTTAATACTGGCTATTATTTCATATAAGAAAAGAGATAGTAACCTCTGGTTTTCATCATTATTTAAGTTTTTTCATGCTCTTTAAAATGAGGGGTCACTTGATAGGGGTTTACATTTGAAATTTGTGGGTTGCCCCCAACATTTCACATTTTTGGGGGACACAAAAAGTTTTCAATATCATATTATATTACTAACTTCCTTACCATATTGCACCACTACCCAAAGGATATCTCCTTATATTACCTATAGAAAAAAAAATAGATGGGGGTGTCCTGACTTTATATTCACCCTGTATATGACTGCATGGTAGACAATATGTGTGAATATATGACGTAGCAGAATTGAAATACTGTAGTTAGAAGATATAATTTTTAATTTTATGTGTTTATCCAACGAAGTACGACAAGTTTCATGGTAAGTTAATTTCTCATAGGTGATACCAGTAACCATAATTCAAGACTTTTTTTCGCTGTGCGTAATATAAACTTGCATAATCCATATCATACTGGTCTCAGTAGAACATAGGACCTTTATGAGGGTTTTGAAGTGCAATACATTTTCTAACAATCCTACCCTAAAATCTCGTCGCGGTACGATTAATCTACATCTGCTTTCAGTCACTAAAAAAAAATAAATACCTCGGCTCCATCCACATCCTGATATTCCCAGGTTAAAGGCTTTTTAAGAGGATAACTTTTATATACGTAATTGAAAGTGTATTTATGAACAAATGTGAGTCGTAGTAAACCATTGGTTTTTCAGCATTCTAAATGTAGGAAAAACTATTCTTCTTCATAATAAAGCAGCTCTGTTCAATGAACATCGTAAAAATACTTCCTACAAAGTTGGGGTAGTCACCGCTGTCACAAACCGTACAGCATTCCTCTTAATACGATCTTTTAGTTTACTAAATCTTTCCAACAGTTTGTGAAATTCAAAAAATATTTCTCTTTTTTTAACTATTGGTTGTTTACAAATAATTTAGATGAATAGGTAATTTGAAGAATCTGTGTTCTTCAGTAATTTTATTTGTTCATAGAAGTTGTTGAGTAAATAATGGATTAGAGAACTATTTAGTTACGACTCTGCTCTAGATACAATACATGTGATGTTTCATCTCTATACGCTCGGTGACAGGTGCGGCTCTGTTCAGATATGCGTGCACGTGTGGATGACTTGTTCCCCATTGAGTGAGGGTTGGCGTTGCGTGTGACACTTGCATCCCTTAATATCAATCGGCCTCGCTGTCAGTGCGATTGATTAAACATACCTGGCAAACCCTATTCAGCTCCGCGTTGTCTTTGTTCAGTGTGGTTAAATATGTTCGGAATTTTCCCTAATTGAAGATAAGATCCAAAATAATCGTTTGGTTATTCGTGTGTAAGTGTTTTTGTTAAAGAGAAATCTTCCTTTAAACCAAAACTATTGACAAGGGCAAGAAAATATAGATATGTAGAGTCATCATCTGAATTAATACTTAGTTCAAAGCATGTAACACATTATATAGTAAAAATATTATTACTCATATGGGAGGTTTGTAACGGACAACAAAATCTGTCGTTATCTTAACACCATATCAAAATTTAAACCACTTATTGCTTAAGTTAAGTTAACGTACTACTTATTATTAGTAACTAAACATACAAAGATTAAGGGCGTTTAAAGAAATGATATGACGTACGAAATCTATTTTCGAACAATTCGTTAAAAGTTCAACCATTTAACTTTACAAATATAATTGATAATTTTGTGCTACTTCATGTAAATTTTTATAAGAAGTACCTAATATAATTAAGGATATATTTTCCATTGTAGCTCTGGTTTTATTACTATCCAATATTTATAAAAATGCATACATAAAATTTCTACATTCTACTGTTTCTTCCTCCTAAGTTTATTTTTCAATATTACAGAAATGGTCAAATAAGTGTTGTATATAAATAAATAAATATGTATATGCTTATGCGTATGTTATTTAACAATGAACTTCTATATTTAAAGTTTGGTAAGTAAATATAAAATATGAGCAAAAGCACAATACGTTTTTGTGATTTTAATTTTTTTTCTCAATTAGATAAATAATGGACAGCTAAATAATTTCTAATCACTGGTAAAAAAACTAATTATGTATTCTGAAATAAACATATTGTTTGAAAATGGAACATTTGTATTGGCCCATATTGTTTACAGTAATTTCTTTAATAATTTGCTAATATGTCCTTATTAAACTGAATTGTAAAAAATGTAATAATTTTAAATTTTATTGATGTAGATAAGGTCAGGGTAAATATTTTTGAAGGAGGAGGTAGGAATTGTCAATAATTATACGGATAAAAAGATTCAAGTAAAACAAAACGTTATAACAGAGGTGTTGAGATACTTGTTCTATCAATGTTTTAAACGCAGTATTTTTAATAGTCATAGTAATGATAGTAAAGGTGAGATTATTAGATCTCATTGTTTGTACTTCCAATAATCAGGCAACACGCAGTTTTTAGAGGTAAAAACTGGAATTTCGTGGGATCTACGAGTAATTTACGGTGTAAACTTGAATCTTTGTAATTGGTTTAGTATTAGATCTTGAAACTCTTAAAAATTATTAGGAATGTTGTATTATTAGTCGTTATTGCAACTGTCCTTTCCAAGTGGGCTGGATAGTTAATCAAGGAAATGGGTTTCATTAATGTTTATTGAATATACGGGGGAAGTCCTCAGGTTGGAGGAAATATATGTTTTTCTTCATATCTTTTGGTGGTGGTGCATGTTGGTTGGACGTACTGCAGGATTGTAAGTGTTGTCACCTATAGATCTGTGTAATTTATACTTCACTTATACTATACCCATTCACTCTTTAAATGATAAAAATACTTTAAAGAAACTTAGAGTATGTGCTATATGGGAAATACAAATACCATACCTTTATTTAAAAAAAGGGGTTTAGAGTTACATTAATATTATTAGTAGATTTTTGAGGATTAAAAACTTAATATTCTGTTATATGTATACTTACTTTAGTGTTATATTTTAAGTAAGAAAAGGATTGTTTGGAAATTTTTGAAAATTTTTAGGAACGTGAATAATTGTGTTATCATGTCTATAAAAACTATGGAAAATTCCTTGCAAGGCGAATAACAAGAATTTTATTCATATTTAACTATTTATAAACTTTTTGACAGGTATTCAGTATTCTGATTATAAGCTCGTTTTATTACTTCAACATATATGTGTCCGAAATGGTGAAGTAAAAATAGATTGTAAAATTAGGGACAGTTTTTAAAATATTGAATTTTCTAACAATATTGATAAAACTTTGTTAAAAAGTTTATCTTAACATTTTTTCCATTACCAGGAGGTTCAGAAAATTCGCCATTGGTCACGATATGGAGTTTTTATAGTTGTTATTTTGACCTTGTAATTTTTCAAAATACTATTCTAAACTTAACACTGCTTTCATAGAACATATGTTTTAAGTTAACAGTGGCCAGCCACTGGCGTTGAAACACGCCAACAGTCAGAGGGAGTTAGCCACGATTGTGTTCAAAACCACAACCTAAATAAGCAAAAGTAAATATTTAAAAATTAAGGAGAATTTTTTAAGTATTTTTTATTTATACAATGGTTGTATTTATTTTAAACCTCATGCACATAAACATAGTTATTAAAAAAAACATTTTTAAGTATATTAAATAAATGTTGTTATATATTGAAAACCATTGTACCGTTTTTCTGGCACATGAGGGGTTAGCTTTGAAATTTAAAATAAACTTTTGTGAAGGTTTAAAAATAAAAGTAAATCTTCTGAAATAAATAAAGTTCAAACTAAAATAAAACTTCTTCTTAAAAATAATTACTGGAATTAAAATTAAAATAAAAACTTCTTGATGACTTTTAAATTCAAACTTGTAATATATTCTTCACTCCCAAAAATGTACAAAGTTCTTACAACTTGTCTTTTATTCAATTTTCTAAATTCAAACATTCACACTCTAATCTGATCTGGCAATTCTTCACTTTATATTAAAAATTCAATTTTTTATTTAGTTACTAATTTTCTTTACTTTACTTTATAAAATTATTCTTCAGTGTTAGAAACTTAAAATCAAAATTCTTCAGTGTTAGAGATAAAAAAAAAAAAAATTCTTCAGTGTTAGAGATTTAATAAATCAAAAAATTGCTGAAAGCATCTGTAACAACCACAAAACTCTTTTAGTATTTTTGCATAAAATTTTACATACATGTGCTCACTGCATCAACAAGTTTTATATTGCACAAATCAAAAGGACAAGTTCCTATATTCCCATAAATTTAATTTTTACAATATTCCTTTCCCAAAATTAGACCAAAATAACTAACAATGTATATTGACTGGACTCCAGTTAAAAGGTTCACTTACCCGCAGGTTCGATGACAATTAGCAAAAAGATTTACTCTAAGCACTATTTAATCTACTCGTTACAATCACTTCCAATGAACTGAGATGGAGGTACGGTACGTCTACCTCACCCCACCTGTCAATTTCGTTATCAGACACTGCCATCTGCGATGCGCGCCTCGCCGATAGCAGCCTCTTTTGTACAGTTCAGCCCTTATCATTCATCTGGGCCTACTGCTTCCACCGGTAATCCAGTTACCCCAGTATTATTATTTAATACAATCGGTACACCATGAAGTAAAATAGATAATGGTATATCTTTAATTATAACTTGATATTATATGTGTGAGATGAATGTAACTAAACTGGGCTCCCTGGTGGATGATGGAAAGGGATGCGTAGGTTTGGAGGCATTGAATGATTGATGCCACGGGTGGATACAATTAATAAATACGGGCACTTATATATATATATATATATATATATATATATATATGTGTGTGTGTGTGTGTGTGTGTGTGTGTGTGTGTGTAATTTGCTAGTGGGTGCCTGTGGCGTAGCAAGAAAATTCCTGTTTGATAAACACTAAGAAAACAAAAGTAGTTCTTTTAGAGGTTACAATACCTCTAGAGGGTTCAACCCCTTTTAATATTTGATCTTTATGACATATTTAATTGGCTTTAGAGAGCATCATATACGTGTAAGTGAAATTTATTTATTGAATGACATCCGGATGTTAAAAACCAAATATATTTTCCTTGGGATCCCAACCACTTTTCTATCCCATAGTTCGAAAATTTGGTAAATATTATTGTCCTTGTGTGGTGAGAGCTATAGGAACAATTGTATCACATTTCGCCAATTTTTCATATTAATGCGTGGTAGGACATCGGAAACTTGCAAAAAAGAAATTATATAGTTACATTTAAACACATAGAATTTTGTATACCTACTGAATTTCATATGCCTGTTTAGTGGATATCAGATTCGCTGTTCAAGTACACTTGAAATTTCGCATAAAAATGTATGTACTTTAAATTCACTTAATATTGAACATGAGTACAATTGAAACAGCAGTGGTCATGGAGACACTAAAAGCGAAATAATTGCCTTTTTTGTATAGGAATACCATTATTGCTTTGTAATCCTCTACAGGTATAATCCAGCACAGGGCGATGCTCGCAGCTAATGGCGCGTGAAATCCCTACATTTCCAGATGGCTGTTGTTGAAAAGTCTGCCACTCAGCCAGAATTCAATCGACATAGACACGTTATGTCGATTACTATTTTAACTATTGTCAGTAACATTAGCATATTTTCTACATTTTATAATTATGTAGACATGTAAACTAATGGTAGGAAGCCAAAGATAAAAACAATCTATTATTTTGTAATTAAAAGTGTAAACTGGTAGATTATAATATAATATTAAACTTCTCTTGAAAGCCTGCACTTTAAAGCAGTTCAATTATAGGAAGTTGGCAATTTCCGGAGAAACCGAGGAGTAAAGAGCAAGGTGGTTGGTTTACTTTCATCCGTACAAAGAGATAATTTTCTGACTATTGAATCATTTATCATAAGCTGAGCACGTGTTTTAAATAAACAATTTCTTGGTCGGATAGGTCTATAATGACGAATGATATTTATCAATTTAAATCATTGAAACTTGTGAACCCAGATCGTAATCCGTTATATGTCATAATATTGCTAGACACGCAATACGGACAAGCGGCGTAGAAGTCGCCCATTCACCACCTTGTAAGAAAGGAGCCTCACGACTTCAACCTTAACAAAAACAATCCTTCACTTGCTATTACAAAAAATAAGTAATACCTAAAAAGATGGGTTCCGTATATTATTTAATACGTTTCACGTTAATGAAAGAAATCATTTATTCAAAATCAAAGAAACATTGTAAGGGATTATTTTATAACTAATTTGTTTAAAGTAAATTTTCAAAGTCTTCTTATTACGGTTTTTATTCTACCTATTACAGACATATATTTTTCTACTTTGCAAGATATGGTATTATGCTACTGTTTGAGTGTATGCTCATTTTGCATGTTTAGTATAGATTATAGCCATAAATATTAGTTTAAGATATCAAAAATACATTTAGGTCATATACATTTGTTTTACAAAACCTCCTGCAAAATATTTCAAAAGAGAAAAAAAAATATAAAGAGTATTCCAACAACAAACACAGAGACTAAATCTTAGGATTTATGATAATTACCATTGTTGTACGGTATGAAAAGAATATATAAAGTGTAACGTTTTTCGAACTTTGAAATATGCGATATTAAGTGTTCGAAATTGTGTTGTAATTTACAAGTATTGGATATATGTAGGCTGCCTATATATCGAGAACCTTATAAAGTGTTTCAACAAAATGTTCTTTTTAAGTGCCTGCAATTTTTAAAATTTTATATTTTAGATATTATTTCCCTATCATATGTTTGTCTCGTAAAACATGCATCATGCTAATCATGTACATAAAAAATTAACGTTCAACCAAAAAAGGTTTTAAATATATTATAGTTGGCAACGTAATATAGTAAATGTAACAACTGACGTAATACTAATATATTATTTTCATAAAATTAACGGAAGTAATTGTTGTCAATATATAAGCCCATATAGATTTAACTAATTTGAATAAGTATCTACTTTTAGAATTTTCCTTTAAAATATTTACACCGTGCAATTAATATAATTTTCAAAATCCAATGTAGGCTTACATTAAAAAGAACGTTTTGTAAACAATTATTTATTTTGGTATTGTAAATCTACTGTAGCTACAATATGTATAATTCCTTACACCAGACGGAAGACGGATATTACATGAGACTTGTGGAGATCACAGTAGATTTACTGCCTGAGTAAGCAGATGGTGAAGACAGGTTTTGTGATAAATGTGAGCCTCGGCGATGGACGTTTGTTGTCTAAAATGTACTCTTCGTCCTCCCTCAAATATCGGTATGCATTAACAAATTAATACAATATATAAATAAACATACTTTAATCCTCACGGTGGCTGATAACATACAATTAACGTATCTCAACGTATTACAGTACTTATAATTTTAACTCAAGCTAACTAAAAATTGGTACGATTATAGTTTTAGCATATTTTTATTTAAATGAGAATTATTTTTATGATGTTTTAAAAAAATGCACACACATGCAAATACAAATTTTTGAATTTTTAACAACGAAAGAGTCATTAAATTAAAATATTGAGCATTTAAACGGAAGGGCTTAGTGTATGGATGTTTTCAGTTGGGTTCATTCGCTAGGTTCCACAACATAAATCACTTTCCTGCCACATATTGTGTAAACACTAATTATCGATATAATATCGGAAACAATATTTATGCTATTTTATTTTTTTCCAAATATAAAAAAAGAAGCTAATAAATATTTCGGTAGTTTGCTCAAAGAATAAAAAGCTTATAAAATGTAAAATATTGCATGCATAATGAATAATAATGTTGTACGTAACGATTCCAATTATTTTTACATATTCCTTTAATCATTGTTTTTGTTGTGGACCCTAATATTGATACTCCTTGGCGGTGCTTCTGGAGTAGCAGGATATTCTGGGTGGGTAAAGTTGGGTTAGGGGCCGCCTCCTGTCGAGATCCACGACGAAGAATTTAGGGCACTAATCTCAAGACATGTCTTCGGAAGAATTGGAAGCGAGTCCTGAATGTTGAGCCTCTCCATTTAGCGTAGACTGTGGTTGGCATATCATTAGGTCTATGCTAGAAAGAACCTTCGACACCTTGCTAACAACCCAACAGCGAAACCTAGCAATTCCAACAGTCATCTCCTGCAGTAGACTAGACCCATCAAATTACTCTTGCACCCAAGTATTTTTATTTGCGGTTAGTGATTTACAACTATTGTATTGGATATAATAATGCTCCTTTCACACAGCACGTGTTTTCCAGGACAAAGAAAAATGGTATGGGGGAAATTCTAATAATGAACGCAAAGAATTACACAAGATCTTTGAAACAGACACACAGTCACGATGACGGTTCCTCGCAGTGGAGCAGTTACTGTCCGACACCAGAACTGAACGGGCGCCGGCCCCCGTCGAACTGTGCATTTTAGTAAACAGCCCCCTTTACACAGGTTGCAGTCGCGCGGTCGGTTAACAAACGAGAGTATGCTGCTCAGTTTTTAAGTGGAAAAATGTATGAAATCGATTCTGAGGTGCTTATGTTTGGTAGAATCAAAGCTGCTGCCTTGTCTATTATCAATGTCTTCAGATTAATACTAACAATATGAGAACTTATCAGTCGACATATTTCAATAACAGTTTATCTTGATCACTAAATGCTAAACGATAATCTTTCGCGTTATGTGATCTGAAGTACTTATACGGAAGGCATATATCTTGGCCAGTCCTAAGACAACACAATTTATCATAAGTTTGCCTTGTATTTCCACACAGCTGGGACCCGTAAATCTTGAAACTGTCCTTTACAGAACAATTTTGAACTGTGGTGCTATACTGAACGTTCATCTATAGAACAATCAGAGATCTTTTATATTTGTAACACATGATAAACTACATGATAGAACAAGAAATTCCCAGATATCTAATTGCATAATACGTGTACACACTATTATTTTATATATGGAATAAACATTAATTTCATGTCATCCGTATTTATTATTTATTCACTCTTTATTAACTTTAGTATCTATTATGGTCTTTTATCTTAAAAAATATGAGGATATTTAATAATGATTCATGCTGTAGCGTTACAGGTTTATTATCAAGTTTAAATCATGTCTCAATTTCCAAGAAAATTCGTGTTTAGGTCAATATAAGGTTCAATTTCATCTACATGCTAAACAGTTTTAAAACTATTTGTAAAACTGTATTAAATAAATTTAATTGTTTAGAACTTGAAATTTGTTTATATTAGTAAGTTTAAGTAATAGTTAAGCAAAATTGCGTTGAGCTTAAGCTGGTAGAGCTAATATAAAGAAAATTTACGTTGAAGAGTATTTAATTCAAAAGCTTGTGACCGGAATGCTTTTTCTAGATACTGAGGGGTTTCATATCGCAAGCATAAAGCCAAAAGAATACGCTTATACCTAAAAATCAAACAGCGTATAGAGCGCCCATGTAGATATTTGCGAAGAAAGCAAACAAGGGCCAACGTGACAGTGTAGTGTAGTGGTTCTTTTGCTAGGAAATGAATTCTAAGAGCTGCTTGGAGATGTGTCATCACAAAATACAATGACTCTCTATAGATAATCTCTCAGACCGTCTAACTTTGCTGACGTCTGGCCACGTTTAAAAAAGGGGGAATGTACCGACCGGAAAAGCTAGTATTTTGCCTTTTACTAACTCATCAGTTTTTCCACCTGAAATGACCATAATGGGAATGCTATAAAGTCAAGTTAATACAGCAGAAATAATTTGAAAAATGCATTAAACTGTTATTAAAATGTTTTTCAAAATGTAAACTTATATTTAAATAGCTATTTAATGCTTTAAAGTATTTTGATTAAGTATTTGTTGAAATAATGATCAAATACACTATTTTAAAGTTTTCGCTAAAGAAATGTAATAATATGTCTTGCATCCAGAGACTACATTGCGTTTAAAGGACATTTTTGCTGATTGTTTTGTAATAAAATAACAGTTAAAGAAAACGTACAGTATTCTTAAATAGCTAAGGATCTTGGTTAGGTCTTTACTGGTAAGTTTGAACGTTTACAGTAATCATAATAGTAATATTAATTACAAATAACTTACTGCCACTACTTTAAGGGATGAATTGTGCAAAGTGAATAACACTGGACACAAAAACTGCCGTTGACACATTTCGTATTTTACGGGACTGCGTTTTAAATTATTTTCTTTTGAGGTTTACTTGTGTGAAAATTATACTGTATTCTACTCCAATGGTAGTAAGAGTAGTATTCTAACGGATTTTAGATAGGATGCGTCACAGGATCCGACAATAACTACATTTTATATAATCGTACAAATAATCTTTCTTCAAATTCAAATTTGACTACTCAAATGTTATCTTTAAACGGGATTTTCCTGACTTAATAAAAGTTCTATGTAAACGCAAAAAAACAACGCACATTTTAACAAGATTAACATGATTTAAATCCGAAATTTGATTAATTTTCAAATGCTAAAAATTAATACCCGGTTATAATAGTATTTTTTAATAATTTTATTCTCAAACTTTGCTTACTCATTCGTTTAAAGAGAAATTTACAGTAAATTTACCATAGGCAATGACAGTATAAAACTAAGGAAATAAAACAAGTAAATTTGAGTTTAGTATTACCAGTCCAGTAATAAAACTAATTAAGTACTAAAACTAGTATTCAGCTTCATACTCTTAATTACTATAGTTGTATATGATGTAATGACATAAGTTAGACAAAGCAGCTGGAACACATAGTACAACTGTGTCTTCTCAGCGAACTTATTCCTTCGTTTCTCTAAAAAACAATCCTCCGCAAATTTGCTTTATTTCATTGAATCTATAAAATAATATATATATATATATATATATATATATATATATACATATATTCTAACATTTAGATATACATATTAAAACACGTTGAAGAAAATATACGTTTCGTCATCCAGTTCTGCCCCTATACTAAACTATGTATTGTTTCCATAATTCCACGTCATCACATAATATCTTACACTAAACTGACAAAGAGATGAGAAACGGATATTTTTAATGATCATTTTTTATTCATCCACCAGGTAACATTCAATTACAAAACAAAATAGTGTCCGTCTAATAAACCAAAATAAATCTACATATGCGGCTCTTTAAATTTATATTATGTTGTTGTTTTTATTTACTTACGTTACCAATATATTCCTTGTTTTATAACCTATAATTAGTTTTGTAAAAAGTAATGGATGAAATTTATTATTTCAAAAAGAGTTTTCACATTTTTGAATACATTTATCTTTACATATTAACGTTATATTTTTTATCTCCATGTTTACCAACCATTAGTCATTGTATGATTCCTTAAAGCAATGCGACCTATCCCAACAGCCAAAACTTAAACCATCATCTTGTGTGCCTCTTCCCTACAAGAAGAACTTATAGTATTCTCGTAAAATACTATTAAACCTAATGTTTTCAATTGAGTTATACTTTGATCAAATTCAAATTATCACGAAACCCTATTGGGGAAAATGATTAGTTCAATAATTCAGTGCATGTTCTAATTATGAACGGTTTACCCAACCGACATCTTTGGGCATTATAGTACACATTCAAGAAATTTAATACCTGCTTCACTACATTACATTAAATATTGTTGTACATAGGATTTAGTTGTTCAGGACTGGATAGATACGTCCTATTTTTGAGTACTTTGTATAATGTGGACAAGAATATTTTAAACAAAACAATCTCTTGTAACAGTTAGTTTCATATTTTTTTTAAGGAAAGGATGACGAATTTAATGTAACAGAGCAATAATTACAGTCTGTTTTTTACATATGTATACTTAATTAAAAATAAATTCCGCTTTGTTTTGAAATAAATAAAGTAAAATTGTGAAGTGTTCTTGGTATTTGTAATAACCATGAATTCAACACGTAATACATGCTACATCTTCGTTTAATCGAGACACAATTATATTGATACTTCCATGGTGCAATGTCTTAATAGAAGTATTAATCGAGCCAACGGTCTTTCGCTTGCTCTGAGCAAGACGGAGATCGTGATCCTCGCAAAGAAAAGAATGAACACCGTTGTCCCGCTGCGAGTGGGAAGGGAAGTGGTCCTGTCTCCAAATACCTCGGAGCCATGGTAGACAACATGGCTAGAGAAACCAGATCTGTTAAGGTGGTCTCTTATCTTAGTAAGCTGATGGCCAATGTCGTAGTTCTCGGTCAAGCAGAAGACGGTTATTGATGTCCGCGGTCCAGTCCGTGCTCCTTTATGGGCAGAGGTGTAGGCAGACGCTCTCAGCAAGGACTTCTAGCTGCACTGCGAGTGTGTTCCGCCTATCGGACAGTATCCGAGCCTGCCGTCCTGGTGGTTGCCGTAGTCATCCCTGTCAAGCTCATGGCAGGGGAGGAAGGCAATTTATCACAGACAAGGCCAGATCGTAAAGGACGCAGCAAGATCCGAAGGGCGCGCCAGAACCTTTGCAGCAGTGGCAACACAGCTGGGAGTACAAAATCCGAGGACGATGGACTGCGCGAGTTATCGAGGTGGACTGCTACCTCACGCAGTTCCTGACAGGTCACGGCTTTTTCAAGTCGTACCTGAACCGGATGGGCAAGACCGGTTCACCGGATTGCATCTTTTGCCCGGGCGTTCCCGACGACGCGGAACATACCTTCTTCCGCCGTCCGCGTTGGGAAAGGCCCCGCCTGGAGGCCACAAAAAGCTCGGTGTTCTTTCGGTTGTCACGGTCTGCGAAAAGATTATGTAGGATGAGGGGAACTGGGATAGTTTGTCGCAGTTCGTCCGGGGCATCTTCCTGGAAAAGAAACCCGATCTGGACCTCGAGGTGGCCCAGATCCCTTGACCGAGCGGCCGGATAAGGAGCGAGTCACACGGGCTTAAGCTAAATTTAGGCTTAGCCTGACGTAATGTGATAAACATATCCAGGTTAGAATCCTAAAGAGTAGAGGAAGTTTTTTAGTGGGTAAACCCGTTTATAGGGGAGTCCCACACTATAGGCTGGCCACTTGCGTGCGTAATTGCATTTTTCCTTCCTCTCTCTCAAGAAAAAGAAAATGAGCGATGATTTTATAAAGACTAATATTTACGTGATCCACTCATATAAAGTCAAGTGTTGATGAAAAGCAATAGGATGTTCAAATTTTCCGCAAAAGTTACCTCTCGTAACCACGCATTAAAACAAAAAATGTTACATTTGCTGAGGTAGGTGTTACGGTTGAGTGGCGCTGAATCAGGTCAAGTTCCCACTACCTCATCCACTTTGTTTATAGTAACAACCCCAGGATGTATACGTGCCGGAAGTGATACATTCTGCAACATCTCCTGAGAAATGCGTTAGGCTACCTCTAAAAGAAAAAAGGGAATACATCTAAGTAAAAGGCAAAATCTAAAATTTATTTCACAGATATATTTGTTTTATGCTGCAATTTGTGCTAGTCTTTTCATTATTAAAGTGCAATCAATTCATACAGATTGTGTTTAGCTGACTAATAAATGTTACTTTTACTTAGTATGGTAACCATGAAAATCGGTATATCTACGAAATTTAAATACCTTTTTGTTTGGAATATTTTTATAATGTTCATTGATGTTATCGTTTTGTAAATTGAAGACTCATGTTTAATGTAATTCTGAGCGGTACATTTTACAGTAGCCTTACCTTGCCACATCTTTTTCATTACAGTGTTAAAATTGAGCTATAATTAGTTAGTCTCACTGTGCATTGAACCATTACAATGATAATTTGAAAAATTATTCAATTCCCGAAATCAAACGAATCACGTCATTAAAGATATAAAATCTCAAACTTTGCATTCCTATGTTGTAGGAACGGCGAACAAGTTTAAGGAACTCTATTACCACTCTACTGATTCTAAAATAATATATAAAACTTTTAACACTGATATTTGAAATACTTCTCACCCGACCTAAAGAACTGTTTAGGGTTTTTTCACGTAAAGAAGAGGGTAGAATCCAATACTAAAAACGTAGTTTTATAACTTTTTGCGAAATATAACAATAGAAAATGCCCCAATTCTTATAGTCCTTTCAATCTTGCCATCTTAAATAAAAATCTTAACACGAATTCCAGTGGTATATATGTGAAAGTATTAAATACTTTACCAGAAATGTATTAGCTGGTTCCCAAAACAGTACATATCACAGTATACGTAGTACGGTTATAGCACGCATGCGTGTTTTATATACTTGATAATGACTTCAGTATTAGTTATTGTACAAGTCATATATGCTTAAATAAGAAAGCTAGTAATTTAGGATGAGGAGACTTAAGTATATTGGTTTATATACATTCGAAATAAATTGCTATCTACTAATAAAGCATGTTATTACGTTTGCCTTTTAATATGTATAAAAATGTGAATGTAAACAGTTTTTATTTCCTAAATGTCTATATTCCTGACATATAATTATAAAATATGAAGTATAAACTATTGAAAAAGTTACAGTAAATTATTAAAAAGCGTATCAGAAGTGTTGTAAGTTAATTAAATTGGATTATATACTATCCAATTATTAGTATTAACGCTGATAGATAGCTCAATGCGACGATTAATCTGACTGTGAGCTCTAATGTCTGGGGTTTTTACTGTGCTCTATAAAGAGACTCCAAAACAACGGTCACACATGAAAGGTTCTCCAACGGTCACACATCAAAGGTTCTCCAACGATCACTTTCCTCGTTGTTTAATATCTGGCGTAAGTCTTAACAGACTTTTTTATTTAATGATGATATTTTCTTTATTATTGACAATCGGTAGGATTTCTTTGTTCATAACGAAAATGATAAAATATGAAACACATTGCAAAATGTCCAAAAAAACTAAATGTATTTTTACTGCAAAGTAAAGGCAAACTTAATTATATACATAATAAATACATATTGAAAAATATCCGAACTAAAATAATCCACCATGGGGTGAAGGGGTTGGGATTTATGGGAAAAACTGGATTTTTTGTAATTACCAGCTAAAACATTAATCTTAGAGAAGATAACATTACGCTGAAAATTGGAGTAAATATGTATTTTACTATTATAAATTTACTAAATTGTTCAATTTATAAATGTCAATTCTATAGAACTGAAACTTTCTTAAAAAATATATTACAAAATTATTAACGGGAAATGTTTCGTGATTTTTCCATAAAAAGGGCCGCTTAGATTTCAGTTTAACCTTTTTCTACTTTTAATATTATTAGGATACAAATACAGTTATGTTAAAAAAAGAGATAAAAACCAAAAGCATTGATATTGATTACTATACATAGTATTAATTTACTTTCAAACATTTTTAGTATTATTTATAATTTTGTTTCATTTTACTTTTATTATTTTTGAAATATTTTTATATTTTTAAGTTAGATTTTATATATATATATCAATATATATATATTGTTTGTTTATATATATATATATATATAATATTAAGTATATATATATATATATATATATATATATTATATATATATATATATATATATATATACTTAATATTTTATTATATATGCAAAATTAATAAATATACAATATTATATAATATTTAATATAATAATAATATAGTATTCATATGTAATATGAGCGATGAGGCAGAGTTTGATCCCATACTTTATTATGCTGGTCTCTGTTAGCACTAAACAAGAAGCTGCTCAAGTCATATTTGAGTCTTGTTTTTAACACAACACACATCTTGTGTTCATTTTGCAAATGTTATGATAATATTCTATCAAAGTTATAATTCTTTTGTAAAATAATATTTGATTATTTTATATTCAATGAATTGTAATACATTTTTATTTACATATATCACATTTTATACATGCTACTAGTCTTTGAATTTTTTCCTCTCTTCACAGATTTTTTTCATAGCGGTTATTCAAATTCACAAAACCACGTACATTATGGAGTTAGTGCCTTTTTGTATTATTTGTATAAGTGGCGACATTTTGTGAAATTACAAAAATCTTTCGTAACAAACTCATACTCACCTCCTCAAACATGACTAAACAAAAAATAGCTCCATCATACTTCTTTTAAAACTTCGATATAAGCCAAATCATATATCCTACCTCTCATATAATTCCTATGAGTTTTTCATGAAGGAATTGATCTACATGTGAGGTGCAGTAGTTTTATCACATTTCCTGTTGTTAATCCGAAAAATTCTCCTAAAGTGAAGTGTTCCTATTCTTTATTATTTACATTTCGTAAAAGACTGAAAGTACCATACTTAAATGGTAAAGCTCAAGTCTGACGTTAGAATCAAATTAAATTACTTAAATATAAGTTTAAGTGATTTTTTTTGTATTTCAAACAGTTAACCCACAAGTCACCCTTAATATTAAAATTTGAAAGAAAACTATTGACAATATTAAATACATCTGTTTTAACGTTACTTTCCTCGTCTTGTAATGGAACAGATAAATAACATAACTTCCAATATAAATAATTACCTTGTTTTCCTTGTCTATAAATACTGGACATCCTTAAATTTTACATACTTCCCATCAACGAGAGACTTTCTAGTTGATCCTACTAAATGATTCCTCTAACCCTCAAATTTAACGAATATCCGAACAGGAGACAAGGGGTCGGCACAGTTCGTATTATAATTTTCATGAATAATTCCAGTTGACACAGTACAGTGACAAACTCATACAATATTTGGCGAAGGTTATGTTGCAGTTTAGATATAATGTATAAACTAATTATTGTTGGTAATTATTTTTATTTGACCAAAGGGTGCAACAAAATAAGTTCATCATGTTCGTTGATAAATGCCTGGAAAATTCCATCTAATGAAACCTTGCATTATGAAAAAGAATATTCACTACAATGTTACTCTCGTTACCGACATAGCTAAACCATAAGTCTTATTTAAATCAAGTAATCTTATACAGAGAATAATATTCTCAACGGACTCATGTAAAAATTTACTAAAAATATATGGAGGTAGATAAAGGAGCATTTCGCCTCATATTTCAACCCTCCGTGTGACCTCTTTCTACTGTTATTGATTTTACAGACAGAAATGGGTTTCATTAATGTTTATTGAATATACGGGTGAAGTCCTCAGGTTGGAGGAAATATATGTTTTTCTTCATATCTTTTGGTGGTGGTGCATGTTGGTTGGACGTACTGCAGGATTGTAAGTGTTGTCACCTATAGATCTGTGTAATTTATACTTCACTTATGCTATACCCATTCACTCTTTAAATGATAAAAATACTTTAAAGAAACTTAGAGTATGTGCTATATGGGAAATACAAATACCATACCTTTATTTAAAAAAAGGGGTTTAGAGTTACATTAATATTATTAGTAGATTTTTGAGGATTAAAAACTTAATATTCTGTTATATGTATACTTACTTTAGTGTTATATTTTAAGTAAGAAAAGGATTGTTTGGAAATTTTTTAAAATTTTTAGGACGTGAATAATCTTTTATTCAATTTTCTAAATTCAAACATTCACACTCTAATCTGATCTGGCAATTCTTCACTTTATATTCAAAATTAAATTTTTATTTAGTTACTATTTTTCTATACTTTACTTTATACAATTATTCTTCAGTGTTAGAAACTTAAAATCAAAATTCTTCAGTGTTACAGATTAAAAAATAAAAAAATTCTTCAGTGTTAGAGATTTAATAAATCAAAAAATTGCTGAAAGCATCTGTAACAACCACAAAACTCTTTTAGTATTTTTGCATAAAATTTTACATACATGTGCTCACTGCATCAACAAGTTTTATATTGCACAAATCAAAAGGACAAGTTCCTATATTCCCATAAATTTAATTTTTACAATATTCCTTTCCCAAAATTAGACCAAAATAAACTAACAATGTATATTGACTGGACTCCAGTTAAAAGGTTCACTTACCCGCAGGTTCGATGACAATTAGCAAAAAGATTTACTCTAAGCACTATTTAATCTACTCGTTACAATCACTTCCAATGAACTGAGATGGAGGTACGGTACGTCTACCTCACCCCACCTGTCAATTTCGTTATCAGACACTGCCATCTGCGATGCGCGCCTCGCCGATAGCAGCCTCTTTTGTACAGTTCAGCCCTTATCATTCATCTGGGCCTACTGCTTCCACCGGTAATCCAGTTACCCCAGTATTATTATTTAATACAATCGGTACACCATGAAGTAAAATAGATAGTGGTATATCTTTAATTATAACTTGATATTATATGTGTGAGATGAATGTAACTAAACTGGGCTCCCTGGTGGATGATGGAAAGGGATGCGTAGGTTTGGAGGCATTGAATGATTGATGCCACGGGTGGATACAATTAATAAATACGGGCACTTATATATATATATATATATATATATATATGTGTGTGTGTGTGTGTGTGTGTGTGTGTGTGTGTGTGTGTGTGTTTTGTGTGTGTGTGTGTTTGTGTGTGTGTGTGTGTGTGTGTGTGTGTGTGTGCGTGTAGTTTGCTAGTGGGTGCCTGTGGGCGTAGCAAGAAAATTCCTGTTTGATAAACACTAAGAAAACAAAAGTAGTTCTTTTAGAGGTTACAATGCCTCTAGAGTTTTCAACCCCTTTTAATATTTGATCTTTATGACATATTTATTTGGCTTTAGAGAGCATCATATACGTGTAAGTGAAATTTATTTATTGAATGACATCCCGATGTTAAAAACCAAATATATTTTCCTTGGGATCCCAACCACTTTTCTATCCCATAGTTCGAAAATTTGGTAAATATTATTGTCCTTGTGTGGTGAGAGCTATAGGAACAATTGTATCACATTTCGCCAATTTTTCATATTAATGCGTGGTAGGACATCGGAAACTTGCAAAAAGAAATTATATAGTTACATTATAAACACATAGAATTTTGTATACCTACTGAATTTCATATGCCTGTTTAGTGGATATCAGATTCGCTGTTCAAGTACACTTGGAATTTCGCATAAAAATGTATGTACTTTAAATTCACTTAATATTGAACATGAGTACAATTGAAACAGCAGTGGTCATGGAGACACTAAAAGCGAAAATAATTGCCTTTTTTGTATAGGAATACCATTATTGCTTTGTAATCCTCTACAGGTATAATCCAGCACAGGGCGACGCTCGCAGCTAATGGCGCGTGAAATCCCTACATTTCCAGATGGCTGTTGTTGAAAAGTCTGCCACTCAGCCAGAATTCAATCGACATAGACACGTTATGTCGATTACTATTTTAACTATTGTCAGTAACATTAGCATATTTTCTACATTTTATAATTATGTAGACATGTAAACTAATCGTAGGAAGCCAAAGATAAAAACAATCTATTATTTTGTAATTAAAAGTGTAAACTGTTAGATTATAATATAATATTAAACTTCTCTTGAAAGCCTACACTTTTAAAGCAATTCAATTATAGGAAGTTGGCAATTTCCGGAGAAACCGAGGAGTAAAGAGCAAGGTGGTTGGTTTACTTTCATCCGTACAAAGAGATAATTTTCTGACTATTGAATCATTTATCATAAGCTGAGCACGTGTTTTAAATAAACAATTTCTTGGTCGGATAGGTCTATAATGACGAATGATATTTATCAATTTAAATCATTGAAACTTGTGAACCCAGATCGTAATCCGTTATATGTCATAATATTGCTAGACACGCAATACGGACAAGCGGCTTAGAAGTCGCCCATTCACCACCTTGTAAGAAAGGGCCTCACGACTTCAACCTTAACAAAACAATCCTTCACTTGCTATTACAAAAAATAAGTAATACCTAAAAAGATGGGTTCCGTATATTATTTAATACGTTTCACATTAATGAAAGAAATCATTTATTCAAAATCAAAGAAACACTGTAAGGGATTATTTTATAACTAATTTGTTTAAAGTAAATTTTCAAAGTCTTCTTAATACGGTTTTTATTCTACCTATTACAGACATATATTTTTTCTACTTTGCAAGATATGGTATTATGCTACTGTTTGAGTGTATGCTCATTTTGCATGTTTAGTATAAATTATAGCCATAAATATTAGTTTAAGATATCAAAAATACATTTAGGTCATATACATTTGTTTTACAAAACCTCCTGCAAAATATTTCAAAACAGAAAAAAAAATATGAAGAGTATTCCAACAACAAACACAGAGACTAAATCTTAGGATTTAGGATAATTACCATTGTTGTACGGTATGAAAAGAATATATAAAGTGTAACGTTTTTTGAACTTTGAAATATGCGATATTAATTTTTCGAAATTGTGTTGTAATTTACAAGTATTGGATATAAGTAGGCTGCCTATATATCGAGAACCTTATAAAGTGTTTCAACAAAATGTTCTTTTTAAGTGCCTGCAATTTATAAAATTTTATATTTTAGATATTATTTCCCTATCATATGTTTGTCTCGTAAAACATGCATCATGCTAATCATGTACATACAAAATTAACGTTCAACCAAAAAAAGGTTTTAAATATATTATAGTTGGCAACGTAATATAGTAAATGTAACAACTGACGTAATACTAATATATTATTTTCATAAAATTAACGGAAGTAATTGTTGTCAATATATAAGCCCATATAGATTTAACTAATTTGAATAAGTATCTACTTTTAGAATTTTCATTTAAAATATTTACACTGTGCAATTAATATAATTTTCAAAATCCAATGTAGGCTTACATTAAAAAGAACGTTTTGTAAACAATTATTTATTTTGGTATTGTAAATCTACTGTAGCTACAATATGTATAATTCCTTACACCAGACGGAAGACGGATATTACATGAGACTTGTGGAGATCACAGTAGATTTACTGCCTGAGTAAGCAGATGGTGAAGACAGGTTTTGTGATAAATGTGAGCCTCGGTGATGGACGTTTGCTGTCTAAAATGTACTCTTCGACCTCCCTCAAATATCGGTATGCATTAACAAATTAATACAATATATAAATAAACATACTTTAATCCTCACGGTGGCTGATAACATACAATTAACGTATCTCAACGTATTACAGTACTTATAATTTTAACTCAAGCTAACTAAAAATTGGTACGATTATAGTTTTAGCATATTTTTATTTAAATGAGAATTATTTTTATGATGTTTTAAAAAAATGCACACACATGCAAATACAAATTTTTGAATTTTTAACAATGATAGAGTCATTAAATTACAATATTGAGCATTTAAACGGAAGGGCTTAGTGTATGGATGTTTTCAGTTGGGTTCATTCGCTAGGTTCCACAACATAAATCACTTTCCTGCCACATATTGTGTAAACACTAATTATCGATATAATATCGGAAACAATATTTATGCTATTTTATTTTTTTCCAAATATAAAAAAAGAAGCTAATAAATATTTCGGTAGTTTGCTCAAAGAATAAAAAGCATATAAAATGTAAAATATTGCATGCATAATGAATAATAATGTTGTACGTAACGATTCCAATTATTTTTACATATTCCTTTAATCATTGTTTTTGTTTTGGACCCTAATATTGATACTTCTTGGCGGTGCTTCTGGAGTAGCAGGATATTCTGGGTGGGTAAAGTTGGGTTAGGGGCCGCCTCCTGTCGAGATCCACGACGAAGAATTTAGGGCACTAATCTCAAGACATGTCTTCGGAAGAATTGGAAGCGAGTCCTGAATGTTGAGCCTCTCCATTTAGCGTAGACTGTGGTTGGCATATCATTAGGTCTATGCTAGAAAGAACCTTCGACACCTTGCTAACAACCCAACAGCGAAACCTAGCAATTCCAACAGTCATCTCCTGCAGTAGACTAGACCCATCAAATTACTCTTGCACCCAAGTATTTTTATTTGCGGTTAGTGATTTACAACTATTGTATTGGATATAATAATGCTCCTTTCACACAGCACGTGTTTTCCAGGACAAAGAAAAATGGTATGGGGGAAATTCTAATAATGAACGCAAAGAATTACACAAGATCTTTGAAACAGACACACAGTCACGATGACGGTTCCTCGCAGTGGAGCAGTTACTGTCCGACACCAGAACTGAACGGGCGCCGGCCCCCGTCGAACTGTGCATTTTAGTAAACAGCCCCCTTTACACAGGTTGCAGTCGCGCGATCGGTTAACAAACGAGAGTATGCTGCTCAGTTTTTAAGTGGAAAAATGTATGAAATCGATTCTGAGGTGCTTATGTTTGGTAGAATCAAAGCTGCTGCCTTGTCTATTATCAATGTCTTCAGATTAATACTAACAATATGAGAACTTATCAGTCGACATATTTCAATAACAGTTTATCTTGATCACTAAATGCTAAACGATAATCTTTCGCGTTATGTGATCTGAAGTACTTATACGGAAGGCATATATCTTGGCCAGTCCTAAGACAACACAATTTATCATAAGTTGCCTTGTATTTCCACACAGCTGGGACCCGTAAATCTTGAAAACTGTCCTTTACAGAACAATTTTGAACTGTGGTGCTATACTGAACGTTCATCTATAGAACAATCAGAGATCTTTTATATTTGTAACACATGATAAACTACATGATAGTACAAGAAATTCCCAGATATCTAATTGCATAATACGTGTACACACTATTATTTTATATATGGAATAAACATTAATTTCATGTCATCCGTATTTATTATTTATTTACTCTTTATTAACTTTAGTATCTATTATGGTCTTTTATCTTAAAAAATATGAGGATATTTAATAATGATTCATGCTGTAGCGTTACAGGTTTATTATCAAGTTTAAATCATGTCTCAATTTCCAAGAAAATTCGTGTTTAGGTCAATATAAGGTTCAATTTCATCTACATGCTAAACAGTTTTAAAACTATTTGTAAAACTGTATTAAATAAATTTAATTGTTTAGAACTTGAAATTTGTTTATATTAGTAAGTTTAAGTAATAGTTAAGCAAAATTGCGTTGAGCTTAAGCTGGTAGAGCTAATATAAAGAAAATTTACGTTGAAGAGTATTTAATTCAAAAGCTTGTGACCGGAATGCTTTTTCTAGATACTGAGGGGTTTCATATCGCAAGCATAAAGCCAAAAGAATACGCTTATACCTAAAAATCAAACAGCGTATAGAGCGCCCATGTAGATATTTGCGAAGAAAGCAAACAAGGGCCAACGTGACAGTTTAGTGTAGTGGTTCTTTTGCTAGGAAATGAATTCTAAGAGCTGCTTGGAGATGTGTCATCACAAAATACAATGACTCTCTATAGATAATCTCTCAGACCGTCTAACTTTGCTGACGTCTGGCCACGTTTAAAAAAGGGGGAATGTACCGACCGGAAAAGCTAGTATTTTGCCTTTTACTAACTCATCAGTTTTTCCACCTGAAATGACCATAATGGGAATGCTATAAAGTCAAGTTAATACAGCAGAAATAATTTGAAAAATGCATTAAACTGTTATTAAAATGTTTTTCAAAATGTAAACTTATATTTAAATAGCTATTTAATGCTTTAAAGTATTTTGATTAAGTATTTGTTGAAATAATGATCAAATACACTATTTTAAAGTTTTCGCTAAAGAAATGTAATAATATGTCTTGCATCCAGAGACTACATTGCGTTTTAAAGGACATTTTTGCTGATTGTTTTGTAATAAAATAACAGTTAAAGAAAACGTACAGTATTCTTAAATAGCTAAGGATCTTGGTTAGGTCTTTACTGGTAAGTTTGAACGTTTACAGTAATCATAATAGTAATATTAATTACAAATAACTTACTGCCACTACTTTAAGGGATGAATTGTGCAAAGTGAATAACACTGGACACAAAAACTGCCGTTGACACATTTCGTATTTTACGGGACTGCGTTTTAAATTATTTTCTTTTGAGGTTTACTTGTGTGAAAATTATACTGTATTCTACTCCAATGGTAGTAAGAGTAGTATTCTAACGGATTTTAGATAGGATGCGTCACAGGATCCGACAATAACTACATTTTATATAATCGTACAAATAATCTTTCTTCAAATTCAAATTTGACTACTCAAATGTTATCTTTAAACGGGATTTTCCTGACTTAATAAAAGTTCTATGTAAACGCAAAAAAACAACGCACATTTTAACAAGATTAACATTATTTACTCCCGAAATTTGATTAATTTTCAAATGCTAAAAATTAATACCAGGTTATAATAGTATTTTTTAATAATTTTATTCTCAAACTTTGCTTACTCATTCGTTTAAAGAGAAATTTACAGTAAATTTACCATAGGCAATGACAGTATAAAACTAAGGAAATAAAACAAGTAAATTTGAGTTTAGTATTACCAGTCCAGTAATAAAACTAATTAAGTACTAAAACTAGTATTCAGCTTCATACTCTTAATTACTATAGTTGTATATGATGTAATGACATAAGTTAGACAAAGCAGCTGGAACACATAGTACAACTGTGTCTTCTCAGCGAACTTATTCTTTCGTTTCTCTAATAAACAATCCTCCGCAAATTTGCTTTATTTCATTGAATCTATAAAATAATATATATATATATATATATATATATATATATATATATATTCTAACATTTAGATATACTTATTAAAACACGTTGAAGAAAAATATACGTTTCGTCATCCAGTTCTGCCCCTATACTAAACTATGTATTGTTTCCATAATTCCACGTCATCACATAATATCTTACACTAAACTGACAAAGAGATGAGAAACGGATATTTTTAATGATCATTTTTTATTCATCCTCCAGGTAACATTCAATTACAAAACAAAATAGTGTCCGTCTAATAAACCAAAATAAATCTACATATGCGGCTCTTTAAATTTATATTATGTTGTTGTTTTTATTTACTTACGTTACCAATATATTCCTTGTTTTATAACCTATAATTAGTTTTGTAAAAAGTAATGGATGAAATTTATTATTTCAAAAAGAGTTTTCACATTTTTTAATACATTTATCTTTACATATTAACGTTATATTTTTTATCTCCATGTTTACCAACCATTAGTCATTGTATGATTCCTTAAAGCAATGCGACCTATCCCAACAGCCAAAACTTAAACCATCATCTTGTGTGCCTCTTCCCTACAAGAAGAACTTATAGTATTCTCGTAAAATACTATTAAACCTAATGTTTTCAATTGAGTTATACTTTGATCAAATTCAAATTATCACGAAACCCTATTGGGGAAAATGATTAGTTCAATAATTCAGTGCATGTTCTAATTATGAACGGTTTACCCAACCGACATCTTTGGGCATTATAGTACACATTCAAGAAATTTAATACCTGCTTCACTACATTACATTAAATATTGTTGTACATAGGATTTAGTTGTTCAGGACTGAATAGATACGTCCTATTTTTGAGTACTTTGTATAATATGGACAAGAATATTTTAAACAAAACAATCTCTTGTAACAGTTAGTTTCATATTTTTTTAAGGAAAGGATGACGAATTTAATGTAACAGAGCAATAATTACAGTCTGTTTTTTTACATATGTATAATTAATTAAAAATAAATTCCGCTTTGTTTTGAAATAAATAAAGTAAAATTGTGAAGTGTTCTTGGTATTTGTAATAACCATGAATTCAACACGTAATACATGCTACATCTTCGTTTAATCGAGACACAATTATATTAATACTTCCATGGTGCAATGTCTTAAAGGGAGTATTAATCGAGGCAACGGTCTTCCGCTTGCTCTGATCAAGACGGAGATCGTGATCCTCGCAAAGAAAAGAATGAACACCGTTGTCCCGCTGCGAGTGGGAAGGGAAGTGGTCCAGTCTCCAAATACCTCGGAGCCATGGTAGACAACATGGCTAGAGAAACCAGATCTGTAAAGGTGGTCTCTTATCTTAGTAAGCTGATGGCCAATGTCGTAGTTCTCGGTCAAGCAGAAGACGGTTATTGATGTCCGCGGTCCAGTCCGTGCTCCTTTATGGGCAGAGGTGTAGGCAGACGCTCTCAGCAAGGACTTCTAGCTGCACTGCGAGTGTGTTCCGCCTATCGGACAGTATCCGAGCCTGCCGTCCTGGTGGTTGCCGGAGTCATGGCAGGGGAGGAAGGCGATTTATCACAGACAAGGCGAGATCGGAAAGGACGCAGCAAGATCCGAAGGGCGTGCCAGAACCTTGCAGCAGTGGCAACGATGGACTGCGCGACTTATCGAGGTGGACTACTACCTGACGTTCCTGACAGGTCACGGCTATTTCAAGTCGTACCTGAACCGGATGGACAAGACCGGTTCACCGGATTGCATCTTTTGCCCGGGCGTTCCCGACGACGCGGAACACACCTTCTTTCGCTGTCCGCGTTGGGAAAGGCCCCGCCTGGAGGCCACAAGAAAGCTTGGTGTACTTTCGGTTGACACGGTCTGCGAAAAGATTATGTAGGATGAGGGGAACTGGGATTGTTTGTCGCAGTTCGTCCGGGGCATCCTCCTGGAAAAGAAACTCGATCTGGACCTCGAGGTGGCCCAGATTCCCTGACCGAGCGGCCGGATAAGGAGCGAGTCCCACGGGCTTAAGCCAAATTTAGGCATAGCCTGGCGTAATGTGATAAACAATTCCAGGTTAGAATCCTAAAGAGTAGAGGAAGTTTTTTAGTGGGTAAACCCGTTTATAGGGGAGTCTCACACTATAGGCTGGCCACTTGCGTGCGTAATTGCATTTTTCCTTCCTCTCTTTAAAAAAAAAGAAAATGAGCGATGATTTTATAAAGACTAATATTTACGTGATCCACTCATATAAAGTCAAGTGTTGATGAAAAGCAATAGCATGTTCAAATTTTCCGCAAAAGTTACCTCTCGTAACCACGTATTAAAACATAAAATGTTACATTTGCTGAGGTAGGTGTTACGATTGAGTGGCGCTGAATCAGGTCAAGTTCTCACTACCTCATCCACTTTGTTTATAGTAACAATCCCAGGATGTATACGTGCCGGAAGTGATACATTCTGAAACATCTCCTGAGAAATGTGTTAGGCTACCTCTAAAAAAAAAGGGAATACGAGATCTAAGTAAAAGGCAAAAATCTAAAATTAATTTCACATTGTTTTATGCTGCAATTTGTGCTAGTCTTTTCATTATTAAAGTGCAATCAATTGATACAGATTGTGTTTACATGACTGAATAAATTTTACTTTTACTTAGTATGTTAACCATGAAAATCTGTATATCTTCGAAATTTAAATACCTTTTTGTTTGGAATATTTTTATAATGTTCATTGATGTTATCGTTTTGTAAATTGAAGACTCATGTTTAATGTAATTCTAAGAGCGGTAAATTTTACAGTAGCCTTACCTTGCCACATGCTTTTCATTACAGTGTTAAAATCGAGCTATAATTAGTTAGTCTCACTGTGCATTGAACCATTACAATAATAAGTTCAAAAATTATTCAGTTCCCGAAATTAAACGAATCACGTCATTAAAGATATAAAATCTCAAACTTTGCATTCCTGTGTTGTAGGAACGGCGAACAAGTTTAAGGAACTCTATTGCCACTCGACTGATTCTAAAATGATATATAAAACTTTAACACTGATATTTGAAATACTTCCCACCCGACCTAAAGAAACTGTTTAGGGTGTTTTCACGTAAAGAAGATGGTAGAATCCAACACTAAAAACGTAGTAGTGTTATAAATTTTTGCGAAATATAACAATGGAAAATGCTCAAATTCTTATAGTCCTTTCAATCTTGCCATCTTAAATAAAAATCTTAACACAAAGAATTACAGTGGTATATATGTGAAAGTATTAAGTACTCTACCAGAAATGTATTAGCTGGTTCCCAAAACAGTACATATCACAGTATACGTAGTACGGTTTATAGCACGCATGCGTGTTTTATATACTTGATAATGACTTCAGTATTAGTTATTGTACAAGTCATATATGCTTAAATAAGAAAGCTAGTAATTTAAGATGAGGAGATATAAGTATATCGGTTAATATAAATTCGAAATAAATTACTATCTACTAATAAATCATGTTATTACGTTTGCCTTTTAATATGGATAACAATTTAAATGTAAACAGTTTTTTATTTCCTAAATGTCTATATTCCTGACATATAATTATAAAATATGAAGTATAAACTATTGTAACAGTTACAGTAAATTAATATAAAGGTTATCAGAAGTGTTGTAAGTTAATTAAATTGGATTATATACTATCCAATTATTAGTATTAAAGCTGATAGATAGCTCAATGCGACAATTAATCTGCCTGTGAGCTCTAATGTCTGGGGTTTTTACTGTGCTCTATAAAGAGACTCCAAAACATCGGTCACACATCAAAGGTTCTCCAACGATCACTTTCCTCTTTGTTAAATATCTGGCGTAAGTCTTAACAGACTTTTTTATTTAATGATAATATTTTCTTTATTATTGACAATCGGTAGGATTTCTTTGTTCATAACGGAAAAGATAAAGTATAAAACATATTGCAAAATGGCCAAAAAACAAAATATATTTTTACTGCAAAGTAAAGGCAAACTTTATTTATACACATCATAAATACATATTGAAAAATATCCGAACTAAAATAATCCATCATGGGGTAAAGGGGTTTGGATTTTTGGGAAAAACTGGATTTTTGCAATTAACAGCTAAAACATTAATCTTAGAGATAATAGAGAGAGAGAATATAATATTACGCTGCAAATTTGCGCAAATATTTATTTAACTATTCTAAATTTACTGAATTGTTCAATTTATAAATGTCTATTCTATAGAACTAAAACTTACTTAAAAAATATATTACAAAATTTTTAACGGCAATTGTGTCATGATTTTTTCATAAAAAGGACCCGCTTAGAGCTCAGTTTAACCTTTTTCTACTTTTAATTATTAGTATACAAATACAGTTATGTTAAAAAAGAGATAAAACCCAAGAACATTGATATTGTTTACTATACATAGTATTAATTTAGTTTAAAACATTTTTAGTATTATGTACAATTTTGTTTTATACTTAATATGTTTATGTTTTGTTATATACTTAATATTATATTATATATGTAAATTTATATATATATATAATATGTAATATAATAATATACTATTCATATGTAATATGAGCGATAAGGCAGAGTTTGATCCCATTTTTTATTATGCTGGTCTCTGTTAGCACTAACCAAGAAGCTGCTCAAGTCATATTTGAGTCGTGTTGTAAACACAAGAACACATCTTGTATTCATTTTGCAATTTTATGATAATATTCTATCAAAGTTATAATTCTTTTGTAAAAAAAATATTTGATAATTATAATTCAATGAATTGTAATACATTGTTATTTACATATATATCACATTTTGTGCATGAATTATTTTCATAGCAGTTATTCAAATTCAAAAAAATCACGTATATGATGGAGTTAGTGCCTTTTTGTATTATTTGTATAAGTGGCGTTGAAAATTTTGTGAAATTAAAAAATTCTTTTGTAACAAACTAATACTCACCTCCTCAAACATGACTAAACAAAATAGCTCCTTCATACTTCTTTTAAAACTTCGATAGAAGCCAAATCATATATCGTACCTCTAATATAATCCCTATGAGTTTTTCATGAAGGAATTGATCTACAGCTGAGGTGCAGTAGTTTTATCACATTTCCTGTTGTTAATCCGAAAAATATTCCTAAAGTGAAGTGTTCCTATTTTTTATTATTTACATTTCGTAAAAGACTGATAGTACCCAAATTAAATTAACCGTAAATTAACCAAACAGTTAACCCACAATACACCCTTAATATTAAAATTTGAAAGAAAAACTAGCAGTATTAACAATATTAAATACATTTGTTTTAAGGTTACTTTCCTCGTCTTGTAATGGAACAGATAAATAACATAACTTCCAATATAAATAATTATCTTGTTTTCCTTGTCCATAAATACTGAACATCCTTAAATTTTACATACTTCCCATCAACGAGAGACTTTATAGTTGATCCTACTAAATGATTCCTCTAACCCTCAAATTTAACGAATATCCGAACAGGAGACGAGGGTTCGGCACAGTTCGTATTATAATTTTCATGAATAATCCCAGTTGACACAGTACAATGACAAACTCATACAATATTTGGCTTGCTACGAAGGTGATGTTGCAGTTTAGATATAATGTATAAACTAATTTATTATAGTTGGTAATTATTTTTATTTAAACAATGGGTGCAACAAAATAAGTTCATCATGTCCGTTGATAAATTCCTGGAAAATTTCATCTAATGAAACCTCACATTATGAAAAAGAATATCACTACATTGTTACTCTCGTTACCGACATAGCTAAACCATAAGTCTTATGTAAACCAAGTAATCTTAAACAGAGAATAATATTCTCAATGGACTCATGTAAAAATTTACTAAAAATATATATAGGTAGATAAAGGAGGATTTCGCCTCATATTTCAACCCTCCGTGTGACCTCTTTCTACTGTTATTGATTGTACATACAGACAGAAATCGGATTTTCTTGACAGCAAAGGGGGGGGAGATACTTCGCTAAGCCAAGTGCCAGTTTGTGTTCCACGATATTACACCTAAATAATTAGGTAATATCTGAGTTATACTCATGCATCCAAATCATTCGATCTTAGACCAAAATACTGCGATAAAGATCTTTAAACTTATACATCTGCTTGTACAAATATATGGGACGGTTGGAGTGATCCATAAGTAGACGTATATGCAGTAATGTATCATAAATATCACGTGCCGTATTTAATACAATATTCTTGGAAACCTAGGCTATAGTCCTAGTGTGATACCCAATCCAATTTAATAAAACTGAGTTCTTTTCGAGTTTTATTAGTACTATAATATCAGTTAACTGTTTTGTTAAAAACTATTATATGCCAAGTTGAGTTTACCCAACACATATACAGTATAGTTTGTTATATTACTTCTTTTTGAACTTCAATACTGTTTTAATATCTCCTACAAATATACAGTGACAGAAATAAATAAAAAATAAAAAACGTTTAAATATTTAAATCAGACAGAAATGATTTTATTCTACAATGTAATATAATATTATAATACTTAACATCAGTTTATTAGAATTTGTTATAAAACTATAAAATCATGTGTGTGTGTGTGTGTGTGTGTGTGTGTGTGTGTGTGTGTGTGTGTGTGTGAATAGAGACCCGAGACGGCTCTACTTTGTCCAACAACAAACAAAGTGCGAGGCTTTGGAGTGACTGAAGCCGGACCAGATCTCCATAATGGTTCCGACGATACAATTGAAATTTCAGGAGCGTCTAAGGGACGCTCCTGAAATTTCAGACAGACAGATAGGACTACCCGATATTTCCTTCATGAGAGATGGCCGTCAAATCGGACACTAGATACAACGGTCACTTGGATAACCTCAGCAGTATTGATTTTAGCATAGAAATGTTATACATTTAAAGATAACAAGGAATCTACTGAATATTAAAACTAAAAGCTCCTTTTCTGGATATATCGTAAATATCAAACAACCCACGTTAGTTGAATTACCTCAAACAACCGATTTAAAACGTGTCCATTCCAATCTCTAGATCCCTTTCTATATTTAATTTTAAATATGGGGTCATGAATATCAAGGGTTTTTACAAATATCTCAGAAATTTATTAAATTTCTCTCAAATATTTATTGATATTTTACGAAATACGTCAATCAATGATTTCAGTTAAAATTTTACTATATAGGGGCAGTTTTGTTATATGTATATAAATAGACTAAACTAGAAGTCGCCAGCTTTTCAGTTAAGAAACGTATTATAAAATAAATTACTAATATCCACTAAAAATTAAAAATGGCTAAGTAGAGCCTCTGCGCGTAATATGATATTTGATAGATTAAAACTGACTTTGATAGATGAATATAAAAACATTTGTTATAACAACTTTAAATGTGTATAAATTATTAATTTGTTTGTTACCTTTTATTAGTGGTTAAATACACATTTAGTCTCTGTTTACTCAGCCTAGTTTATATACACAATTTATATTAATGTGTTAAAGAAGTTTCCAAGACCAGTGTAGCTTAGCTCGGATGGATTATAGAATAGGAATAGGCCTGCTTGTTAACCAAGAATACTAAGAATTACCGTGATATATTTAAGTATAATTAGTATAGTAGCTGTTAAATGTTGGGGTAAAACACACGGATAAACCATAAAGACATTCACAGAGATTTGTACTATAATATATAATTTTATGTCGTACAAAGTCATTAAAAACATTTAACATAAGTTCGTTGGACTTAAAACACTAAAACATAACATTAAAACAAGTGTCTATGTACCACATTTTTAATCATATACTCAAAATAACCACAAACTGGTTTTAAAAATGTACGAAACATGTTAACTGAATAAATATGGTAAAAGAATAACTTCAAGTACTTTATTTTTATGATTTGTATAAAATCAAACTGTGATATAATTTAATTAAAAAAAAAATTATATACAATCGATATTTATTTCATATTATATTCCGTACTACTATTTGATTCACAAAAAGTTCCATTCTTATTTATATTTTTAAACAAAACAGAGCTTCTTTAGCACGTATTTATAGGATATGGATTGATTAATTATCCTTATACGATGAATAATGTGTGCTTAATGAACTTTTTACAAACATTTATGGGAGCAATTGTGATAGTACGAAAAGAGGGTTGGAAGATAAGCGTGTTAGAGAAAATGTCATTATATTGTAGGTGAAAATAGGTCAAATGGGTGGAATACGGTTGTCTATTGTGGAGCTTAATGACTTCTGGAGTAAAAAAGAATTGAGAATTACTTTACCAACAAAAGGATCTGAATTATTAACGACTATATAAAGATAATTTCTACCGATTTTCTTCTTTAGCTTACGTTTCAGCAAGCTATAGGAGAATTTATGTTAATGACCACATTAAAAGTTAAATGAATGTTTGTTTTACTAGTTGCAGTTATATGCAGGAAGTATGTACGTAAATTTGAAGGATTTGCACCTGCACGACCACTCTTTGTTCTAATAAATTATATTGCTTGCCAAAATGTTTTGTTTGCCTTCTTGTCACGATTAAGAAGATATTGAAAAATTTGATATTGATGGCCATTTTTATTTACTCCAGTTTTAGTAATTTGTGCTCCATACTCAATTGTGATTTCATTCCAATGAATGACATATAAATATACACAGATATCTCTGAGAAGCCTACTTCCGTCAAAAGAAAACTAAGATAGGTTTTATATCAGTGTTTAAATGTATCCTAAACATCGGTATGCGGTTTCGCAGCGAGTTACATTTAAAGTAAAGCAATTAAAGTTTGCGATGCTGGATACAGTAAATTGCTTTTCCGACTACAATTTTTAGTTGGTGTTAGTTGGTATTTTACTTCTTTCTTAGTATGTTTTTATTCCATACTATTTCTGTTAAAAGGCTGCTAAATTGTGTTTCTTAACATTTTTTAAATTTAAAGTAAAAATTTAACTGTAATTTTTTCTTTTATATCCAATAATTATTATGTTCTAACAATTATACTTAAAATTACTTTAACCTTGACACTTTTTACGTGTTTATATCTTCATAAATTTAAAATATTTTGTATATCTTAGAACATTTGGAGCTGGAATTGCTATAATAGTTACAGTTATGGTGTAAGTTTCGTCTGTATAGTTGTTTCTGACTGATTCAAAGTGAACTTCTACATCTAATTGTTACAATATTATGTATATATTATGTATATGATAATATAATAATTATTATTATTATATTATTTAATATAATATTAGCACATTTTTGACGGTAGCTGAGAACGTACATAATCAATGAAATCTAAAACTCCATAAAAAAGAATTTACCAACTAAAAATGTAAACAAATTAAAAAACCTAGTAAACATTTTTAACCATATAATAGTGATATCATAAACAACTTTTTATACAGAAAGGTTGATTTCATATTTCAGTTAATATTCCAAGGCTTTAGAGACCCAGATGGAATTTTTCGCTCATTCAAAGAACATTAGGGACTCTTTGAAATAACAATAACATATATTAATACCAAGGACTCTAAGAATGTTCATTTAAAATTTCAGTACATTTGGTACTTTACGCATAAAAGCATAACAAACGAATAGAGGCACTTTTGCATTTATAATATTACCAGCACTTCGCCCGCATTCCTAAGCATTACATTGCACCTAACATCTCATTTATGTATATAATTTCTTGGTCAGTGCAACAAGAAAAATTCAGCTGTGGCATGAAAAATATAACTCATTCTAACGAAAAGATTCTTCTAAACAAACAATACCTGATTCTCTGGATTCACTTTGATTAACTACCTGATAAACTCTAAAATTATATGTACGTAATATATTACTACTTATATTTGAAAAGGTGATAAGACTACATCATATAATTCATTGGGCTTAGATTATAAAATTCACTTGGAACCCCGTGGGTAGATATAAAAGATATCTACCCACGGATAGGATCTATATGTTATAAGGATATAAAAGATCCACATAACAAATTGAATAAACAACCTAAACTCCTAGTAGTCATCCTAAGTTCCTAATAATATTAAAACACTCCGTTCTAGTAGTCCTTTACCTGTCATAAAGAAGGAAAACATAGTTTTTCTTAAGGCTGCTAACTGATATCAGGAATTCGAAGCGTTAATTTTTCCATCCAGAATTATGAGTTCTTTTCTTGGGCTTACAATATTACTAATGACGTTATTTTATTGAACGTTTGTTTTCTGAAAATGCACCTCATAAATATAAATAATTACTAGCTAGTATGTATCGTCCTTATATACATTTAGGTTCTAAATAATATGCCATCAATAGGTTTTAGAGTGGTCTTACAAGCTGTTATTTTCCCAATGAAAACGCTCTATAAATCTATATAGGCTATATAAGTGTAAAAAAGTCCCGAACAGGCTTGAAAATTCGCGAACGATTACAAGAAAATCAATACAACCTGATACATCATTACTGCATATATAACTCTATATTTGGAAGTTACAACCATTTGGGAAGTCATATCAAGGGGATGGCTCACAAGAAGTCAGAAGGAAAACTTAAACGAGAGCATAAGTCGAGTAGTATATCAAATTAAAGGTCTTCAGTAGTAATTCCGATCTCGGAGGGTTTACCATTTAGAAAATTATGTCGGTTTAAATGTTGATACATTTACAATATAGGTGCTATTCTAGATGGTTAAATATTCTAGAAAGTTGATTATTTTACCTGTAATCGTTCGGGAATTATCAAGCTCGTGCAGGACGTTTTTACATTTTGTACATAGAGTAAAAAGATTATTTGCTTCCTTCAAAAGCTAGTTCCTTCAGGTATTAGGTAGTTTTCTAATCTACCTGTTAAATTGTGTAAATATAAACATTCTTTATCCATGTATCATCACGATTACGTCTGGTAACTTGATATTTATATGAACGTATATGTCATGATGAAACTTGTTGAAGTTTAACTGAATGTCAAGATTAAGTTTATTATTGGGAACAATGGGGCCAAGGGATGTCGAGCCACAGGACCAGTTGTTTTCTTCACAAAAAAAATTTTAATTGACGTTCTTATCAATATATTTTTATCTTTATTGTGGTTTCAGTACGTTTTTGAAACGAGGGGGTGGAGTCCTAAGGTTAAAAACAATTACGCTCGGCGCCCTGAAGTTTAAATAATTTCAGCAAAATCCGATACAAATGTCCTCTTAAGGGAAAAAAATAATAAAGGGTAGTTCATAAATAGCTTTGAAGCCAAGGAGGCGAAGCACTCCAGGCCAAAATCTTGTTACATATCAGTACTATAGACGCCTTTGCGGTTATATAAAGAAACTTATCTGTTTTACAAATGCAATATTTTGTTCATTTAATGGAAATTAAAATTTAGAATAATAAAGAGATATGATAAATTACATGATTTCTAACTGCTATGACATATGCTACAATTTAAATATGTACATTGAGATTTAAGGAAATGAGCTAAAAAAATTCTATTGTTTGCTATCTGTAAAAATTCTTCCCAAACTCTGACATAAACTCAAATTTCAATATCAGAGGCCATTTAAAGAAATCGTAATCTGTAATATATATATATATATATATATATATATATATATATATGTAATATGTATATATATATATATGTAATATGTATATATATATATAAAATTGGCTAAATCTTTACATAATAAATATTATTTAAGGCTGGTAATTCAGCGCCCTTTACCACGACATCCCACAAAACTAACACGGCTGATTTACTAAAGCTTTCTTATGGAGAATAAGTTTATAAATTTAAATAAAAATCAAATATTTAAATATAAAATTAAAATTGTTTGTTGGATTTTGGACTATCAATTTCATGTATATACACAACAGAAAGAGTAGTTTTTATGTATATACACAATAATTACATACATCATATTTTTACATATATTACCTCCTGGAAGTTATATTTAAATAATAATACAAAATTGTTTGATAATAGATCTAAATAATAAATAAATTTAACCAACATAAATTTAAATAAAACACATGCACGGCCAAAATATTATAAAACCACTATGATTTAATTAAAGAGTTTGTTTACGACAATAGCAGGCACCCCATAAAAGAAACCCTTAGTGGGTGTGACTCGTAGAAGACGAAGAGATTCAAAGGCACAATGGCGTGTAAAGTGCGTATGGATGGTGGAGCGCTATGTACCGGTGAGAGCCTATGTAACTAATGGATTGGAAGTCGCACATCCTTGTAGCTTAATGTTTCTATTAAATGGGAAAATATTTTCATAGCCTTCTTTATGTTTTAATATTCCTGGATTGTGTATTATTTAAATCTAGTGTTATGTATAAATAAACGTACGTTACTTGTTCTATTAATTGACAGATTCATAATGGTCTATTATAAGAATAGTATCTAGGCTACTTATAAGAAACAGGTTTACGATTAGAAGTAATTTAAAGATTTGTATGAAGATGTTATAGTACTGTTGTTTTATTGCAATTTTCTGCTTTATAAATTTGTCCAAACCAGAGAAATTTGACCTGTTGATTAATCTATTCAATAGAATAAATAATGCAATTTAAGAATAATTATTAATTAGATTAAGCAAGCTTTTACATTCATTAGGCAATGAATGACAAATTTCTTGTATTACCAAACCGTAATTTTACTATCGGATTTCGTTATTGTATTGACACTTCTTCCTAACTGAAATGAGTTAGAACAAATATTGCTGAAAAAAATTTTTGGCTCTAAATCAAATAATTGAATAGTATAACAGAATGAGGAATTGTATTAAATTCTCCAATGGATTTTGTGCTCTTAGTTTCTGTCTTCTATGATGAGATAAAATTCAATTAGGGAGAGTTGTATTATCTACAATAAATAAATTATCTCAGAATTCCTGCTAAATATTAACTGGAGCGTTTAAGCGAAAACAACAATATTCTTGACGAGGACTGTTGTGTGGTTTGTTATAGGAAATGATTGTTATTATATAGAGGGCATGTTCGTAAATCCACATTTAACAAAAGATACTTTTATGTAGTGCGTTGAAAGTAAACATACACCTTCTCTGAACCTATTCAAGTCTGTGTAGAGATAAAGTTGCTAGGAAAAGTTAAAGAATTCTAACAATAAAATCTTTTGCCAGACATCTTTCTGATATTCATGCTACACAAAACACAAAGCAACATTTTATTGAGGGGTGTGTCAACAATTATACACAAGGTTACTTGAGTAGAAGTTAAGTTATATTCTAAAGTTTCACTCCAAAAACGCAATGCAAATATATAGTATAAAGATATTCTTTTTACTACTTTGAAGAAAAAATATAGATTAGTACGCTGAGTATCAGTATAATTTCTTAGATTACGATTTAACAAAATAGTGCTCAGTAAACAAAAACGGATTTAAATTTCTTTGGGATTGTATCTCAGTTGAAAATCGTATCAACCTCTCTTGTACATTTCATAGAGCAGCAAGACAGTATGCAATGCAGAGATTATAATTTCTTTAGATGGCCTCTGATATTGAAATTTGAGTTTATGTCAGAGTTTGGGAAGAATTTTTACAGATCCCTACTGATAGCTAGCAAACAATAGAATTTTTTTTGTTTTTTAGCAAATTTACTTAAATCTCAATGTACATATTTAAATTGTAGTGTATGTCATAGCAGTTAGAAATCATATTATAAATTATCATATCTCTTTATTATTGTAATTGAATCGCTGAGTGGAAAAAGGAACATATTCCATATTAATTATGAAATGAGTTGAGATAGCCATTTTTGTCATTTAAAGAGAGATTCATCTGTTGAATGCAAAAAGGAACATATTCCTATAGTCTGTAATGGGCATTAGAACAGCACACTGAGACATTGAGTGGAAGAAGGAACATATTCCTGGAATATGGAATAGGTTTTTTTTGTCTCCTGTAAAATTTCTTTTTTGGAATATGTTCCTTTTTCCACTCAGCGATTCAATTTTAATTTCCATTAAATGAACAAAATATTGCATTTGTAAAACAGCTAAGTTTCTTTATTATTGGAGCACATTAATTATACACAATACATGACGGGATCGAAACATATGGAATGGGCGTTATTAGGACTTAACGAGGCCATATGAAACTCCACATGTATGATAAGTTATAAACCATAAGTATTAGCATATAATCTTATTTTTAAAATTCAGTAACATATATTTAATACAGTCTAACTTTTTCTACTAATAAAATAAAGACAGACTATGTATAATTAAACAGCGAAATTAAGTTCCTTCACTAGTGAAATGCTAATTACAACCTTCAAAAATGTTTAAAACCTGTAAAATTAATTTCAAATTCTACTGGATTTGTTCATTCAGCTAGTTCGTGAACCAATTTATTAAGCTTAACTTGACGTTTCAGGTTTTCACATTGTCCTGCACTGATTAGTGTGCCCCGACAAAACTACACGTGTTATTCACTTTGATTAATTGTGCCGTTGAGCTCTGTTGTAAAAGGGATATTGGTTTAATTACATGATGTAACACCTTGTTTGCTGCCTTTTGACGACTCAAATATAATTGGCAACTGTGAATGTTGAGTTTTGCCCCAGTTCAGCTACCGCTTAGTGCAGCGTCTAAAATCTGTTACTGTTTCACACTTGACTTCTAGAATCTGGAGAGTGATATCTGTCTGAAGACATCCAAAAAGCCTTCAACGAAGAAACTTAAAACGAACTCTTGCATCGATTCAACACCAGAGACATCTAAAATAATAGCAAGTGTATTGTACATTAAGAGGTTTTATAACTGTCCAATTAGAAGCAAAATTAAGTACAATACGATGCCTTAGACAGTAAAATAATATTTTAGATTTAGGAGAACAAAGCTTGGATTACAGAAAAGTATGTATAATTAAGGAATGTATAAAATTCAAATCCTTAAAGTATGACAGGGTACTAAGGAAATAAGCCGGTTTTCGGTAACAGGAACTTTACACGTCTGAAAATATAAAACCCCTTATACTATGAAGAGTAACTCTGTAATGAGTAACTTTATAAACGAATCCAAATGGATCTAAATGGGTCTCATTATATCCCTTTAATTCAAAATATAAGAAACTAATACTCAACATTTAATTTTTTTAGTCCAAATTTTTTCCTACGAAATGCTCAAGGTAACAATAGGAAATAAATTTCAAAAAAGTCTAATAAAATGTTTCATGATAAAAGCCATCACGTAATTTAAGGGAAGTGAGGTTGTTGGAGGTGGAAACCCTTGTCACTGTTTCATGTTGCTTAACCTTGCAGGATTTATAGCACTCACAGCAATATTCGTGGTACTAAAACTAAACTAAAAGATTTTACTGTACAAATTGTGGACACGAGTCATAGGCGAAAGGTCCTTCTACTTACTAATTATAAGAACGAGTCAATTATTACAACAAAGTACTATTACAATGTGATTATCATTTGAATAATTAATATTTTACTATATTCATGATTTGTTATTGTAAACCCTAACTATATTACTTATGAATCAAGATTAAAAGGTTTTTTTAAGCAATAAAACTAAATGAACTGAAAAATATTTCAAGAAAAATTGTATAAACGTATTTATAGAATACGATATATAATAATACAAATTTACATTTATTTGTAACATAAATGTTCATCTTCACTTGTTTCTAAATTAAAGAAAAAATTAGAACGTATTTTATATACCCCATTAGCTGTTTGATTATCTGTTATCATTCGTTTTGGTTCAACTTATTACTATTTAAACAAATACCAAACGATACGACATAAGATAGGGTTGATAAAACTTAAACCCCTCATACCTTGAATGTTTAAAATAAAAGTTAGCGTATTAAACACTTTTAGTACATATATACACCGTGTTATATCTTAAATAAAATGCATTTTCTAATTGATGAATTTTTTAATTTAAAGTCTCAAACATTTTGATAGCAGAAGACAAAACCTTTTTCCCAAAAAGTGAAAATACAGATGAAATATATGGTATTCCCATTACAAAATTACTACTCAATTATGTAACAAAGTAAATAGTAACAGTAATAGTAAGATATATACTACCTTTAAAACGTTCTATCGTACATAGTTATGAATGCAGAAATGTTTCTAATGACTTTTCTTTATTTTTACTCCAGACGCATTATGTACTTGAGCGCAATAGCTAAAGTAGACAACATACAGCTCAAATTTAACAGTAACACCTTCTTACATGTATTTAAAATACAGTCAGATTATTTTGGTTTTGTGGAAGAGTGTCATGTTCCATTTATTATTTAATAAAAAAAAAAAAAATCATAATAAAAAAAATCCAATGCAAATGGGTATATCAATTTTTTTTGACATAGTTTCGTTGCCCACGATTATTTATGTGGTTCTATTTAGAAAAGAGTTTTCTGAATTTATTCCGCTATCCACTTTACTTTAGTTGTAAAATATGGAATTCAGGAAAGACAATTTTTGTCTTCGGTATAATCTAATAGTATTTATGTAATACTAAAGGAAAAGCTCTTACTTACTCAATCACTAAACCTGAAAAAATAGCTTCAACTTCATAAAAAGTGAATAGTGAATTAATTTGTAACATATATTGTCTACACTAATTCTAATTCAAAATTATTATAGGGCTCCAACATACTACATCATATGTGTCCCTACTAAGAGTACAAAAACTTCGTATTTATTCAATCTGGTCTTAAATATTTTAGGTGCTACATTCAAATTGGATCTTTTGATTGTAGCTTTGCAAATATGCATATGTGTATTTCATTGATAATCTTTAAAATGTATTCGCTCTACAAATTCAATGCCTAAAACATGTATTATTAGTTTTTTTTAAACAATTTCGATGGTTCCTTATTGGCCAGGAGGTGGGAATACCTTTCTGTCAAATTAATTTTCTAGAGTTTTTATTAGGGCATTATAAACTGTGTGCTTGTTTAATACTTGTTATTAAATATCGCAAGCAAGGAGGCAGGGTAACTGCTCAGTTATAACTAACTGCCTGTGTAGTACGCCGACTTTTGCTGTAATTAATTTGTTATTCTGTTTCGATATTATTTCATATAAATATTCCTTTGTAAAGTATTTTGGAATGGCTTAATGTAACGAAGAAATCACCTACATGATAATAGTATTAGGTACATATTATACTATTTCTAGTTCTTCTGCTGTTCGATTGTACGATATTTAGATGAAAATCATCATTAAAGTAAAGTTTTAAAGACTTGCTAGTCGTTTTATTCACTGAACTTGCCAAATCTGAATACTATAAAAATAAGTAATTAAATTGTACAGTTTCAATCTGTGTTATTTTGTTGGTGATAATATTATATAAATTAGTTTTCTTATTAATTATTAATAGAAAAATTTTAAACATTTTTTAGTTCAAATTGTAACGTTATTCAATGAAAAATATTGCTTTGTAAGTTATTATCCTAAAAATTATTAAATATATGATAAGAATATGCTTTTGGTTATTCTGTATTTATATTTTTAACAATAATTTACGAACATTTGCACCTCTAATATAATTTTTTTTATCTACATTATTATTTTACATTAAATTATATTACTGATTATTAGTTAATATACAATCATACCTAATAAATAAATGTTTTGCTCCAATTAAATGACACAAAAGCTATATTCAACGAAATGAGGCTCAAAAAAATTCCTCCTTGAAACGATATTCATAACTTGCCTTCAACCAAACATATAACCTGTTCATTAAATAAGGACGCCCGCAATCGTTGAACCGCGAAATTAACAGAGAGGCACGATCATCGATTGTAGGTCAACAGCTCGACTCCCCTGAAATATGCAAGAGCTACTATCGCAGTTCACCAATACCAATCTCGTCTAATCTCTGACAAAATTTTAATTAGAATATATTTGTATTATAGTAATTTACATGTAATATATGCACGTAATAACTATACTGCTTATGTTACGTTTTTACGGCTATAACTTACACATATTCCCCACAAGTTTGCATTTAAAAATATTTATTTGGTTAAATTAAATTTTATAAAATAACTAAATTATATATTAATTAAAGCTACCTACTTTATGAATCTCAGTTTAACGGGTAATTGAACTTATCACCTTTGTGCATAAAGTTGGTAATGCTAACAAACCTAACAGTGAAAATCACTTAAACAAAATTCTTAGTTTGAATATTAACTAGAATTTTAAAATTAGCTAGGCCTGTGTGTGTGGAATAATAGTATGAAATGATCATTTCATTTATTGATGAAGTGAATCTCTCTAGCGCATCTGTCAGATATTTGAAACTAACAGAGTCTCGTCGATATTTTGAGAATTAAATCAACGTTTTCAGAAAGATACCCGTATTAGTACGCTTTCGTATGGTGCAAAATTATATGTTAATATCATCAAATTTTGTCTATGTAATTACCACGTAGTGAGCTAAAACATGTATGAAAATCACATACGCTTTCAACATTCCTACCTTGTTTTTTACCTACTGATACTTAATTACCGGAGACTTAAGGATGGACTTATGCATTGCATGGCCGCGAGACTATCATATACAAACTGAGGAAGATTCTCTTGGAGTTTTATCCCCACCCCAACAACAATTTATAGTTAATTCTATTTATTACCTATTACCTAAATTCCGCACGAAAAGTAAAAAGTGATTTTTTAAAATTTGTGTATGTTATATTTTAATGATTTATTTTACTAGGAGGAGAGATCAAATGCAAATAAAACAGTTTGCAACAAGTTTTGAAAACGTACAAATCTAAACTATACATATGAAATTCAGTCAAATGCACAACAACAGTCATTAAAGCCAATTATCGTTTTAATAAGTTTGAGAATGCTTAAAGTAATCGAGAGAAATATATGGAACATGATTGATAGCTAATCGTGTATCAAATATCGATTTAATAAGCACATGTTTTAGTTTAATCAATTAGTTCTCTGTGGGTCCTTATAATTACTAATGTGTTTAAAATACAAATTATGAAGTTAAAATAGTGTGATAAATACAAGGAAAAATATAATTTCTCAACTAACATATATATATTACGTTGCCTGCCTGAAGCATTAAAGGTAAACTCAATGTTCCAACGTAACACAGAATCAAACTCTATCGTTATGTAAAGAGTTGAGCTAAATTTAAACCGACATCGATATTGCCACATTATCTACGAGTAAAAGGATTTTATTTTCACGTAACTGTATACGTTAGGAAAACGTTCACTAAAACATCAATCAATATTGTATTTGGATTACAATAAAGTTAGCCTCATAAAATATTAGCTGATACATCGTTTAAAAATAATTTCTTGAATACTTGCGACGGTTTAAAGTATCTAAAACCTGTTGACATAAGCATATTGCCTTAACATTGCATAATACAATCTCTTGAAAATAATTTACGAGAAGCTCAACCTTGTAATTTCTTACAGGATAATGTTATTTAAGTTTAACGTGCAATGTTTTAGGGTTCTGTAATCTGAGTTTGAAACAGTTTCTGAGTACCAACCAAATGCATAATATTATCTAGAGCATTCCATAACACTTAATGGATAACACATGGTGTGCATCTCTTTTAATTTTAGTTATTCCATAGACCAGTGACCCCTAATGGTGGCAGAAAAAGGCTACAAAAGAGATTGGCCTCTCAACTAAATAAAATAAACTTCCTCTTAAAAATGCCCTTTCCAAGGATTTCTTGTCTTAGACCACGAAAAATCCTGTCGAATAGAAATGGATTAAATTAATATCTGGTTTTAAAATACTCAAAATTGCATTTAGTTAATGTTATATAAATAAAATCCTTAATGTTTTTTCTACGTAACCTTTAACTTAAGAGCTTTCTTGAAGAGGAGAGAGACGTGTCCACCACACAAAGGTGGGCATTACAGAACACATCACTTTCCAGGTTTAATTAGTTTTTAATCTACGGCTATAATTGAACAACTTTAAATTAAAAGATAAAGATTACAGAAAGTCATATAATATTTAACCACTATCCTTTGTTTTTTATTAGTAAATGTTAAATGATGTTAAACTTTCATTTTAAGTAAATTTTATATATTTAAAAAGCGAATGGTTATACCATTCGCCTCAGCAAAATACAAAGTAAAAAGAATGGATAAAGATACAACTTATATCTGATATAGGAGGGTTTTATTCTGTGAAAAGCAAAAAAAATCTCCTGAAGGATTACATCACATGACTCCTTGGAAGCTTAAAACCTCTGACGCAATCCCTTGCAAACATGATGGGAAGCATTGTTGACTATATTGCATTTATTTTCTGTCCAGTATATTTCCATTTGTGTTTTCATTCAACAAGTTTCACTTGTGCATACACTTTAATTATATAAATACGTATTACGAAATATTCTTAATTAATTAATATATATTCACAATACGAATATATTTGAATTAAAGTATTCTAAACATTAATAAATTAATACTTTTCATTTTATTACTGTTTAAAACCTCTGACGCAATCCCTTGCAAACATGATGGGACGCATTGTTGACTATATTGCATTTATTTTCTGTCCAGTATATTTTCATTTGTGTTTTCATTCAACAAGTTTCACTTGTGCATACACTTTAATTATATAAATACGTATTACGAAATATTTTTCATTAATTAATAGATATTCACAATACGAATATATTTGAATTAAAGTATTCTAAACATTATTAAATTATTACTTTTCATTTTATCAGGCAATAGTGTCTATAAAATTGAAATTTCTGTATACCTGACTGTTTGTATGATACTTAAAAAACTAGGTAACCCACATATATAAAATTTGGCATAAAGCTTCATTTCTATACATACGTACAATACTGAGATTTGTTAGTATAGTTTATGTCTATTAATGTGCTTAGGGTAAACTTTAAAGAATATCTTGAGGTTAGACATTTACATGACCACGTGAAACCGTGAAAACGCAGAATAAAGAATTTATGAATAAAATGACTCCAGCAATGTGATAATTTAATGTGAAAAATATTATCACATTTTCGTACTTTATTCTGACTACCCCAACATGCATAACATCATCATTTGCTGGCGTGATATGTAGGTAATTAATATTTTAACAGTTTATTACATTTTACAGGGTCATTCAATTAATATTACACAACTTTAGAAACCAAGATGGGATGTTTTCTACTTTAAAGACCAGTGAGGCGTAGTCTGTTGGAATTTCCGATATGATAATAGGCTTTATTCATTCCAGGAAACATAAGAATGTCCAGATTAGATTTCAGAACAGTCGGTTGTGCATTTTATGCGTGAAAAAAGTACAAAGAAACAAAGGCACTTTAGCATTTTAAATATTATTAGAATTTTAATAAGTCGTCTTCGCACTTTGAACTCCGATTTAGTAGTTAAAAAATGTACGTTTTATATTTTAGAGCAGCTAAACTTTAATAATAGACTTTTATATTTTTTTACTTTGTGTCTTGTCTCAGTGAATATGCAGTATATTGTAACATTTCTGGTTTTTTAAATATGCTAAGTTAAAAAGATTTATTTGTCACCATTTTAGAAATATTTAAGGTGGTGATAGTATATTTTACAGTCCTTTTACCATACACATTTGACCCATAATATGTATAATTGGATGATATATTTGTTTGCTATTGTTTTTTTTTTCCAAAAAACTATACTGATTTACAGAAAGAAACGAAGCACTTTTCTTTACGTATCCGGTACTATTATTTTATATACTTTTGTCTATAGAGTAATGGGACACCATGAATATGAACCATTTCCATTTATACAACTCACAAAATTACCATAACATTCAAATAAAATGTTACTTAACTTAAGCTGTTGCTTTCTTCTGTCTGTACGCATTTGAAATGTTATGGCTACGTAAATAACATAAAAATAAGCATAAGACACATTACTGTAATAAAAGCATAAGATATATTACAGTAATGAACATAGTAGCAATATTGTTTTAAATTATATGAAATATATGGTATATACATCCATTTGCCTGTTTAAGATCCTGACCATACAGCTCAAAATTCAAATTAGTTAATCTAGATATGATCAAGGAAATTATATTTCATAAAATTATATATTTAAATAAAAGATATTAAAACCTTATCCTGCAAGACGAATAAAGGAGATATAAGCCTGATTAGACATCCGTCTCAAATAGTATTTGATAGAGGTCAAGGTGTTCAACAGCTAAACTTCTCCACGACATTGATACTGAGTAACCTTAGCCATCAATCATACTCCAACACTTACATGCGATCAGCGGCTTTAAATTACATTTCTCATTTTTCTCAACAGATTCCAAGGTCAGTAAATATATGTATGTATTAGCACGATTAGAAACTCTTCTTAATGCAGAACATTTACTAATGTTTTAGGGTAAATCATTATTTAATGTAAATTAAATTGTTATATCTCAAATCCGATAACGTGTAATATATTTAGTTAATACTTGAAGACATCAATAGCTAAAGGAGCTAAGAGCCAAAATTATCATTTTCGAGTTATTGATACCTAAGGGATGTATGAACGGATGCCCATGCATGGCTAAAAGAGCTAAGGTCCAACGCCATTATAAACAGGGGAAACAACGTGCGCAAACTGGATGCGCAGTAAGAACCATGGCTTTGGGCGCGCTAAAGGAGCTAAGAACCAATCAGCTGAGGTGGTGTATTTCGACATCACTGTTGCATTGTAGAGCTTGTTTACATCTCAGATGTTCTTATTGTAGTTTAATAAGATGAATGTTGATCCTAATGATTCAGCTGCTTTTGAGATTGAACATAAAAACAGCTCCTTTTAGAGAAAGGATGAGGAAAGCGAGATTAAGAGGAGAACCATACGTAACTCAGAAGAAGAAATTGAAGCCTGGAAGACTGCCACCGACCCAATGAGGTTAGTTTATAAAAATTTAAAACTATATTATGGATATTATTATTGAAGCTTTTTAGGCTTACATATTATTAAAGCATAATGTATAAACTTTTAACTATAACTTAAAAACTTATATGTTTAAAAATACAATAACCTTTAAATCTAACCTCACTTTACTTCAAGCCTAACATGTTTATAGCCTAATCCTATGACTTCTAACGTTGCTTTATAGTGCTTAATCGTACTTCCTCTATCTCATATAAAAGCGTGTACCCACATAAATTACTTTTCATATTATTATTAAGCCTAATGATTATTGTTTGTTCCAGACAATATGCAAATGCAAGTTATCATGCCGGGATATTTCTCACATGAAGATAAAGCTCCACCAAGAGTTCAGTCAGCTCGATGGAAACGCCCAAGGAAATTATTTATTCGGCCTTGTTGATGTTTTACATATTGGTAGACGAAGATTTAAGACGTATGAAGAAGCTGGACAGAGTAGGAGACAAGTTACTGTAAGTTACACAGTGCCGAACGGTGAAGGAGGATTTCATAAGGTATGTAAACAGACTTTTATGAACATATTTGGTATTCAATCAAGCAAGAGGCTTGAGAATATAGTAAAAAAGAAAAAAAAGCAGGTGAAAACTACTTTCAAAGATAATCGAGGAGGTTTGAAGACCTACAAATACACTTTCCAAGACCGTAAAAATTGTTAGAGCTCATGTAAACAGTTTTTTTCCAAGAGATGAGAGCCCACTATGGGCGGAAAAAAGTCCAATAAGGAGTATTTGAGCAGTGATTTAAAATGTACCTAAGATGTACAAAGCTTTCTTGATCAAATTTCCTGACTCTCAAATTAAAATTGAGTTTTATCGCAAAGTCTTTAGGAAAGATTTTAATCTCTCTTTCAGGTCCCCACGAGTAGATACTTGTAAAAACATGCGACTTGCTCAACATTCAGTCCAAATCTCTTGATGCTGTGGAAGCAAATAAAGCAAAAAGAGATTTAAAACTGCATCATTTACAAGCTGAAAGTGCATTTGAAGCAATGAAAAAAGATGCTTTGGATAGTGCTTTGCCTAGTAGCAACGAAAGTCAATGTCGTAATGGATTTGCAAAAAGTATTTCCATTGCCAAAAACTAACCCACAGTGAAATGTATTATTCGAGGCAGCTTTCGTGCTTCAACTTTGGTATTCACGTATCCAATACTGGAGATGGTATCATGTGCTTGTGGCACGAGGGCATATCCGGAGAGGTGGAAACCAGATGGCGTCATGTCTGCTAGAAGCGATCAATTCTGGTACTTTGGATTCCAACAAAAAACATTTGACTGTTTGGAGTGATAAACTGTGGGGGGCAGTTAAAAAAATCGCATGCTTGTTTTCCTTTACATGATGCTGACAAACTCAGGTTTCTTTGATACAATTCAACATAACTACCTTGTAGTGGGTCACAGTTTTTCATCTGCAGACAGAGACTTTTGCTATAATCGAGAAAAGGGCTAAGGTGTGCAAGATGCAAGTTGTGGAAGATGTAAAAGAAGTTATTTTGTCATCTAGATCAGCAAAGCCATTCAAAGTTTTGGACATGAAAGAGAGATTTTTTTCGATTTTGATAGTGCCTCATCAGAATATCTCGACACAAAGGCATTGAAAATTTCTAAGATAAGTAGCATGAAGTTTACCACAGAAAGCAAGGTACTGTGTACTACAAGAACAACTTCGGTGAGTTGCAAACGTGGAATGAAGTCAACGTTTTGAAGGCTGGGGTCAAAATAGAAGACATTGCATCCTTTTGTCTAAGAAAACTTGATGATGGCGTTGAACTAACTCAAAGCAAGAAAACTGACCTTTCCAAAATGATACCGTATCTAGATGAGAAAAACAAACACTTTTTTCGTCAGCTTGTTCGTTAAATTGTTAAAAATAAACAAATTAACAATCTAAGTAAAAAATGAAAATAAAAAAAAATAAATAAAATTGAAACTTTTTTATTTAATGGTAACAAGAGTTTGCAAAGATGTGTACTTTACTTCAAACTTGTAAAAAAATACTTTTGTAAAATAAAATTACTTTATTTAAGAAAGTTGCAGTGTTTTTTTTTAATTACCAACAATTTACATTTTGGCTCTTAGCTCCTTTAGCTATTGATGTCTTCACTTAATGAAGTATATGAATATAACGTACAAAATAAACAGCTTAGTGGCTAGTATAAATTAAATTGTGATACAGCTTAAGTATTTAAATGGTAGCATACTAAGAATCTGGTCTGTTATTTTTGCTACATAACTATCTTTCATCACTTTCTACATATAGTTTTATATCGTGAACAATTATGTTGGTCAATGTCACAAATTTGTGGAAATAACCCATTTATTTGCTAACAGATAGCCTACTGTGACAGAAAGTTGCCTATAGATCTTTTTTGGTATTAAAATTTTTCGTAATAGTGCATGTGGTCCAATTAAATACATTTAAATTTAAAGTTTTTCATACATTTTTAGCGAAGCCTATTACGTGACATTACTACCAAGTTATGATTATCTTTTAATAAATCATTTTTCTGTTCAAACTCAGAGCTTTTCAGGAAATTCTTTCCATGTTGTAGGTTTATGTAGCCTAAGTTCTATTCCTTTGACTTTGAGTTACTATGGATTTACTTTAGTTTATAAAACTGTATAAAAGAGCCGATGTATAATCACAAAAGTAAACTTTGTTTATACTTTGTATTATTTCTTTATTGATATCGTTATACTCCAGAGAATCAAGAGAGTATATTCACTCTATATATTTAATTTTGTAGGAAACAGTTCCTCAAAGTTTGTTAATAAAACTTTCAACGTACATTTAAAACTACAGAGGGGCCCCTTTTAGTAACGTGGAATTGTCATTATCTTTATTATCACTGCCTATTCCTTATCAATGAAAGATATTAGAATTTTTAATTGTTGCAGTATATTGGCTTTCGTGTAATACATGATATCGGGTAATATTTTGAGAAAAATTAAATTCTTTGTTTAAAGGTTATTTTTGACGATGGAAGGATTGTGAAGGAAACAGGATTTTTCCGGACATTTGCCATCGTTCAGTGAAACAAGAAAACAGTAACACTACGTTTCGAGATCTGCAATCTGATCTCTTCTTCAGGTAAAGAACTAACCTAATACATAATTACAAACTAAGTTAAAATAAACAAATCTTACTAAAGCGTTGTGGCACGCCTAAGTCAGGAATCACAACCTACATGTTGTTGTCAACTTCACTAACACTAAAGACATGCACTTAATACAAAAACTATACAAAACACTAATCATTAAAAGTAAACTACGGAATACAGGTCACAATGCGTCTTCACTCGTCTACTGACCACCTACGACTGACCAGAGGGACTAGCCAATGGCAATCGTGACGGCTGGCTAAAACAAGATGGCGGAAATACAAGGGAAGGGGAACAGGAATGGGCCCTTTCGTTATTATTGGTTCATGCGAGATGAACTTCTTAAAACCATATTGTGACTCCGCATTGGTTTATTACAAATATCCGATCCGTTTGATACTTTTGGTTTTCTCTTTAGTTCATTTTTTTAGAATTGGCAACCAAAGCGGCCTAATCTCGACTGATGGTTGACTGATTGGTTGGTCTGCCAATTTAATGTATGTTGCCTCAATTAATTTCCTTTTGAAGAAATGTGGTTCCCGATGTATTATGTGGGCTTCATCCCAATTCATATGATGGTCTTCGGACCAACAATGGTGTGCAATTTTTGACTTTTCTGTGAAAACCCTTTCTCGTGTTTTCTTTGTGTTCTTTTTATCCTTACGTTTAGTGGTCTTTTTGTTTCGCCTATGTATTCCCTATTGCAGCTACATTTTATACTGTAAACACAGTTTTTGGAATCCTGTGTGCCATTTTTTGGTTTTGTTTTTACGAGACTTTGTCTAAGAGTGTTGTGTGTTTTAAACGCGGTTCTAATGTTGTACTTTCTACCTTTTAATGATTAGTGTTTTGTATAGTTTTGTATTAAGTGCATGTCTTTAGTGTTAGTGAAGTTGACAACAACATGTAGGTTGTGATTCCTGACTTAGGCGTGCCACAACGCTTTAGTAAGATTTGTTTATTTTAACTTAGTTTGTAATTATGTATTAGGTTAGTTCTTTACCTGAAGAAGAGATCAGATTGCAGATCTCGAAACGTAGTGTTACTGTTTTCTTGTTTCACTGAACGATGGCAAATGTCCGGAAAAATCCTGTTTCCTTCACAATCCTTCCATCGTCAAAAATAACCTTTAAACAAAGAATTGATTCTCGGTACGGACCCGGAACCAGTAAACAAATCAAAGACCTTGAGAGCTTGCATCTTAAATTAACTAAAACACATTAATCATTTAACTTTCTTGCATAAATGTAAGGTTGAAGACCTTACGCCTATAGGGTTAACTCTAAAAACTCCTTTTCATAGTAGGAAAGCCAGTAAAAATTTTGTCTTCTGCTTCTAAATCTTTACTTAAAGAAAGAATTGCATATCATCATCGTGAAAGATACCTCCTCCAAAATAGTATTGAGTGTAAAAAAACTGAATTAAAAACACTGATCGGTACAGAATTCAACAACATTCTCGAAAGCATCCAAAATAGATGTATAAAAGTTTCTGAAACAGATAAGAAAAAGAAAATCTCCAAACTGGAAAAAATTAGGCCTAAAAAATGTGATTTGCCTAAGGATGGCAACGTGAATACGGATGCAAATAATAAAAATGTAATCAACCTCTCTTCAAAAATCCTGAATGAAGCGGAAATATCAGTCTTATCCAAGGGTTTAAACTTTTCTGTGGCACAAAAATCGGTAAAGGCACTGGATTTCGTAACTGGAATCGAGTCGGCTGTTTCACAGTTACCTGAGGAACAGGGTGACCGGTTTCGTTGTGAGGCCAGTCTTTTACTCAGAAAAATTCCTCCCACAAAACCCAATTTGACAATAGAGGAGAAAAAGGCCAGGTCGATCCTTGGGAAAGACGACACGGTCAAAATCTTACCTGCCGACAAAGGCAACGCTACTGTGGTACTTGACTCAGTAGCGTATAAAGAAAAGATTGCGGAAACTTTAAATACTGGCAAATATACAGTTTTAAATAAAGACCCGACTGATTCATTTGAACGCAAAGTAGCAAACACCTTAAGAAAACATAAAGAATTTTTTTCAGATAAATTTATATCTAAATTAACTCCTCACCACTCAAAAATCCCCCATATGTATGGCCTTCCCAAAATCCACAAACCTACCATCCCTCTTCGGCCCATCATTAGTTCTCGTAATTCACCTTGCAGGGAATTGTCTAAAGTCCTCTTGGACATCTTAACGCCATTGGTAGGAAAAACTGACTCTTTCATCAAAAATTCCAGGGATTTCGTAGAGAAGTCAAAATCCCTAAAGTTGACTGAAACTGACAAACTGGTAAGTTTTGATGTCGAAAGTCTATTTACAAATGTACCAGTTCCAGAAACTCTCGGAATTATTAAATCACGTCTCAAAGAAGACCAAACATTAAAGGATAGAACTAAACTTCCCGTGCCAGTAATTATGGAACTGTTAGAACTATGCACTCAATGCAATTATTTTGAGTTAGAGGGTAAAATTTACCGTCAAGATGAGGGGATGGCAATGGGTTCTCCACTGTCTCCTATTTTCGCCAATATCTTTATGGAGGAATTCGAGCGAAAAGCTTTGGCTTCAGCTCAGTTCAAACCGAAGATTTGGTGGAGGTATGTGGATGATACCTTTGTTATTTTTTCTCATGGAGACATTGAATTAAATAATTTTTTTGAATCACATTAATAGTATTTCTCCTTCCATCCGCCTCACAATGGAAGTGGAAGTCCAAAACAAGCTTCCTTTTTTGGATGTGTGTGTATTAAGAGATAGGGATGTCCTTAAGACAACTGTTTTTTCGAAAGATAACACACACAGGAAAATATTTAAATTATCAATCCAACCATCAAAAATCTGTCAAAGAAGGAGTAGCCTACTCGTTGTTTGATAGAGCAAAGAGCTTGTGCTCAGATAAAGATGGACTAAAAGAAGAATTTAAGAAAATTGAATCGGATCTCAGAAGCAATGGATACCCTCAATTAGTAATTAATAAGTGCAAACGAACCAGAAGAATCATTCCTGAGTCAGAAAAACAGATTTGTGATAAATTTGCGTTTATGTCAATCCCTTATGTGCCGGGATTATCGGAGAAAATTAGAAGAGTAGGTAGAAAGTACAACATTAGAACCGCGTTTAAAACACACAACACTCTTAGACAAAGTCTCGTAAAAACAAAACCAAAAAATGGCACACAGGATTCCAAAAACTGTGTTTACAGTATAAAATGTAGCTGCAATAGGGAATACATAGGCGAAACAAAAAGACCACTAAACGTAAGGATAAAAGAACACAAAGAAAACACGAGAAAGGGTTTCACAGAAAAGTCAAAAATTGCACACCATTGTTGGTCCGAAGACCATCATATGAATTGGGATGAAGCCCACATAATACATCGCGAACCACATTTCTTCAAAAGGAAATTAATTGAGGCAACATACATTAAATTGGCAGACCAACCAATCAGTCAACCATCAGTCGAGATTAGGCCGCTTTGGTTGCCAATTCTAAAAAATGAACTAAAGAGAAAACCAAAAGTATCAAACGGATCGGATATTTGTAATAAACCAATGCGGAGTCACAATATGGTTTTAAGAAGTTCATCTCGCATGAACCAATAATAACGAAAGGGCCCATTCCTGTTCCCCTTCCCTTGTATTTCCGCCATCTTGTTTTAGCCAGCCGTCACGATTGCCATTGGCTAGTCCCTCTGGTCAGTCGTAGGTGGTCAGTAGACGAGTGAAGACGCATTGTGACCTGTATTCCGTAGTTTACTTTTAATGATTAGTGTTTTGTATAGTTTTGTATTAAGTGCATGTCTTTAGTGTTAGTGAAGTTGACAACAACATGTAGGTTGTGATTCCTGACTTAGGCGTGCCACAACGCTTTAGTAAGATTTGTTTATTTTAACTTAGTTTGTAATTATGTATTAGGTTAGTTCTTTACCTGAAGAAGAGATCAGATTGCAGATCTCGAAACGTAGTGTTACTGTTTTCTTGTTTCACTGAACGATGGCAAATGTCCGGAAAAATCCTGTTTCCTTCACAATCCTTCCATCGTCAAAAATAACCTTTAAACAAAGAATTGATTCTCGGTACGGACCCGGAACCAGTAAACAAATCAAAGACCTTGAGAGCTTGCATCTTAAATTAACTAAACACATTAATCATTTAACTTTCTTGCATAAATGTAAGGTTGAAGACCTTACGCCTATAGGGTTAACTCTAAAAACTCCTTTTCATAGTAGGAAAGCCAGTAAAAATTTTGTCTTCTGCTTCTAAATCTTTACTTAAAGAAAGAATTGCATATCATCATCGTGAAAGATACCTCCTCCAAAATAGTATTGAGTGTAAAAAAACTGAATTAAAAACACTGATCGGTACAGAATTCAACAACATTCTCGAAAGCATCCAAAATAGATGTATAAAAGTTTCTGAAACAGATAAGAAAAAGAAAATCTCCAAACTGGAAAAAATTAGGCCTAAAAAATGTGATTTGCCTAAGGATGGCAACGTGAATACGGATGCAAATAATAAAAATGTAATCAACCTCTCTTCAAAAATCCTGAATGAAGCGGAAATATCAGTCTTATCCAAGGGTTTAAACTTTTCTGTGGCACAAAAATCGGTAAAGGCACTGGATTTCGTAACTGGAATCGAGTCGGCTGTTTCACAGTTACCTGAGGAACAGGGTGACCGGTTTCGTTGTGAGGCCAGTCTTTTACTCAGAAAAATTCCTCCCACAAAACCCAATTTGACAATAGAGGAGAAAAAGGCCAGGTCGATCCTTGGGAAAGACGACACGGTCAAAATCTTACCTGCCGACAAAGGCAACGCTACTGTGGTACTTGACTCAGTAGCGTATAAAGAAAAGATTGCGGAAACTTTAAATACTGGCAAATATACAGTTTTAAATAAAGACCCGACTGATTCATTTGAACGCAAAGTAGCAAACACCTTAAGAAAACATAAAGAATTTTTTTCAGATAAATTTATATCTAAATTAACTCCTCACCACTCAAAAATCCCCCATATGTATGGCCTTCCCAAAATCCACAAACCTACCATCCCTCTTCGGCCCATCATTAGTTCTCGTAATTCACCTTGCAGGGAATTGTCTAAAGTCCTCTTGGACATCTTAACGCCATTGGTAGGAAAAACTGACTCTTTCATCAAAAATTCCAGGGATTTCGTAGAGAAGTCAAAATCCCTAAAGTTGACTGAAACTGACAAACTGGTAAGTTTTGATGTCGAAAGTCTATTTACAAATGTACCAGTTCCAGAAACTCTCGGAATTATTAAATCACGTCTCAAAGAAGACCAAACATTAAAGGATAGAACTAAACTTCCCGTGCCAGTAATTATGGAACTGTTAGAACTATGCACTCAATGCAATTATTTTGAGTTAGAGGGTAAAATTTACCGTCAAGATGAGGGGATGGCAATGGGTTCTCCACTGTCTCCTATTTTCGCCAATATCTTTATGGAGGAATTCGAGCGAAAAGCTTTGGCTTCAGCTCAGTTCAAACCGAAGATTTGGTGGAGGTATGTGGATGATACCTTTGTTATTTTTTCTCATGGAGACATTGAATTAAATAATTTTTTGAATCACATTAATAGTATTTCTCCTTCCATCCGCCTCACAATGGAAGTGGAAGTCCAAAACAAGCTTCCTTTTTTGGATGTGTGTGTATTAAGAGATAGGGATGTCCTTAAGACAACTGTTTTTCGAAAGATAACACACACAGGAAAATATTTAAATTATCAATCCAACCATCAAAAATCTGTCAAAGAAGGAGTAGCCTACTCGTTGTTTGATAGAGCAAAGAGCTTGTGCTCAGATAAAGATGGACTAAAAGAAGAATTTAAGAAAATTGAATCGGATCTCAGAAGCAATGGATACCCTCAATTAGTAATTAATAAGTGCAAACGAACCAGAAGAATCATTCCTGAGTCAGAAAAACAGATTTGTGATAAATTTGCGTTTATGTCAATCCCTTATGTGCCGGGATTATCGGAGAAAATTAGAAGAGTAGGTAGAAAGTACAACATTAGAACCGCGTTTAAAACACACAACACTCTTAGACAAAGTCTCGTAAAAACAAAACCAAAAAAATGGCACACAGGATTCCAAAAACTGTGTTTACAGTATAAAATGTAGCTGCAATAGGGAATACATAGGCGAAACAAAAAGACCACTAAACGTAAGGATAAAAGAACACAAAGAAAACACGAGAAAGGGTTTCACAGAAAAGTCAAAAATTGCACACCATTGTTGGTCCGAAGACCATCATATGAATTGGGATGAAGCCCACATAATACATCGCGAACCACATTTCTTCAAAAGGAAATTAATTGAGGCAACATACATTAAATTGGCAGACCAACCAATCAGTCAACCATCAGTCGAGATTAGGCCGCTTTGGTTGCCAATTCTAAAAAATGAACTAAAGAGAAAACCAAAAGTATCAAACGGATCGGATATTTGTAATAAACCAATGCGGAGTCACAATATGGTTTTAAGAAGTTCATCTCGCATGAACCAATAATAACGAAAGGGCCCATTCCTGTTCCCCTTCCCTTGTATTTCCGCCATCTTGTTTTAGCCAGCCGTCACGATTGCCATTGGCTAGTCCCTCTGGTCAGTCGTAGGTGGTCAGTAGACGAGTGAAGACGCATTGTGACCTGTATTCCGTAGTTTACTTTTAATGATTAGTGTTTTGTATAGTTTTGTATTAAGTGCATGTCTTTAGTGTTAGTGAAGTTGACAACAACATGTAGGTTGTGATTCCTGACTTAGGCGTGCCACAACGCTTTAGTAAGATTTGTTTATTTTAACTTAGTTTGTAATTATGTATTAGGTTAGTTCTTTACCTGAAGAAGAGATCAGATTGCAGATCTCGAAACGTAGTGTTACTGTTTTCTTGTTTCACTGAACGATGGCAAATGTCCGGAAAAATCCTGTTTCCTTCACAAAAATTAAATAACAGTTAAAATTATTCAACCGTACACATTTACGCCCCCTATACGTTAATTGTGTGATATAAAATATTGTCAGATAGATTGTGTAAATATGTATTGCCTAGCTACGTCCGAAAACTAAATAGAAAAAACACTCAACACGACACAAAACCCTTAATTTTCGCAATAGTAAGATTATGAATCTTTATGTGTAAACTAGTTTTAACTAAATATATCAAGCCTCTGTTGATACCACAATTATCTACAACCTTCACAATTCTAAAATTATCTTAAAAGTCTAATTGAAAATACGTTTCGAAGAGGTTAAGTAAGTCAAAGTGACAATAACTCTTTGTCGTCCACCATCAGCAGAAAAGCATTCAATAATGCTATTAGTTCCTTTAACCTCCAGAGCTTAAATTAAATCACATTTCTTATGCAAAGAAACAATGTTATGTGTACCTATTCATTTTTCATCTTTCATAATACATTGGTTTAATGTACTAAATTTTTATTTTGTTTATATAAAGAATATACAAAGTGTGAGTACGTGTAACAGGTTTTGCTTGTATTGCTTACATTTAATTGCTTCAATGCAAATATTCATTTCTAGTGATGTCATGTAGACAAATTTTCAGGCGGAAACTTATACAGAAAGAGAAATATTGAATCCTAGGTCATAAAAATGAGAATTCGGTTCAGCCAACTGAGTGATGGACTTAAATGACGCGTAGTCAAATTCCATGTTTGGACAAACACTATCAGTTTTATGCAAAATATAACGTCTATAGACGAAATGTATTTATAATATCTTCCCTTATAATACTTAAATATTTATGTTCATTAAGTTAGCCTCTATGGCAGTGTCAATAGATACATTGCCGAGTTAGGGAGGGGATACAATTACGCAGTATTGGGCACAAATAAAAATACTGTCAGTGACTTGACGTTTGTGTCACTCTATTGTATTTATTTATACTCAAACATACTACAAGTGTTGAAATCTCATATGGTTTGTACACAAATTTGTGCAATCAGCTATTTTATCTTTGTCAAATCCCATGGATTGGCATTCATTATTATCGAATCATTGATGATTATATGTAAATAAACCTTCATACAAACGTTTAAGTTTATAGGTCGGTAATATACCTGTTCTAGCCCTTCTAGTGATAAGGGTCAGAAACTCTCACCCAATAAAGTTGTATCGATATTATATTGTATACAATTAAAGAACAACATAAAATAAGCCATTTATATTTTGGGAAAGTAATGAAATGGAAACATTCTATTCTGTTGCTGTCACAACAATAGAAGTACGGTTTTCACTGCCAAGGATTAATTAGAACACAAAGACAACACTGACAGCTACGACACAAAGGCGGTCTACTCAGGGTGTTTGACATGTTTTTTAAGTGAAAGCGTCGTAAGTTAAGTGTTCACTGATAAGTAACTTCACTACACTAAATATGAAATATTATACAAAATAATAAGTTTTACCTATTAAAGTTTAAGTAAAAATCTTTAATTGTATCTATCAACTGCAATGAGATAGGTGTATAAATTATAAAGTTAATTATCAGTTGTAATATCTATTAATGAAAACAGGAAGTGTGTATATTCAAGGAGAACGTAAAATATATCTATGGTTACAAAAGTATTATCCAATAAATTTGTAGAGTTTTACATTGTGTTAACTAACTATTGTTTCAATAACTTTAAGAAACTGGATGCGATGAAAGTTGTAATAAATGGAATAAAAATAAACTTATTTAATCCAAATATAGTAAGATAATATTTAACAAACCTTATTTTATGCATACAAATATAAAAAGATATGATGATAATAACATCAAAATTATCACACAACAACAGAATTATGAATATGTTTAAATTTAAGAGTAATTCTTTTTTGCTGTCGTTTGGTCCATTCGGTTTGTGGCTGATAAATAAATGGATATAACTATACAAATAAAGAAACCAACATCATATTTTACACAGTTTTTATGTGGGATAGGCTGGTTTTATCTTTAGCTAATTGTATCCCATGTATTAAGAATAAATTACAAATGTAAAAAATTAAGCGATTTATTTTGTTGAGGGTCAGTTCTTTATTACATATTTAAATTGTAAAGTTCTCTATTTATTTCATGACTTATACGACTACGAGCTTTGCAACAGTTTTAGTAATAGACTAAACTCATCCCGAGTAATTAATTTATAGTCCCTTGATTTTGATATATAATTTTTAAAGTTTACATTAATATATAAAAAGTACTAAACATACACAGCAAATCCTAAAATTGTATAGTACTGATAGTAAAACATTAAAAATAAATGTTCATGAAATATTTGGACGTTGATCGTAACCGCCGTAGCAGCGCATCCATCACTCACTCTATGTTCCACTCTCTAACATGTAACTGTGCGTCTCCCAATGCATCATTGGTCCGCGGGCGCTTTGTAATTTAGGGGTATAATTAACCGCCCACTCACTCGAGCTAAAATGTCCAGATTTCTTTGACTGTATTCGGTTTGTTTTAGCGAAAATCTCTCTCTTCGGTGTTACTGAAAATATCTTTCAAAATCAATATTACAAAATATGTTTATATTCTGTATAAAAGCTGTATGCATAGAAAAAAGTTGACTCCTTTTTCTTGAATAAATGTTGAGTAAAATATTGGGAAGTAAAATATATATATAGTGTTTCAATGATCAACTGTTTAAAAGCTAAGATTGAAAAATATATGAATTTCACAATAGCAAAGTAATTGTATTAAACTCACCTGCAAATTGTGCAATCAGAATTTCGTTCCAAAAATGAAACACAGCAAAACTTGAGGAAATGAACTTTGCTCGCGTGGAAATCCTTTTAGAACGGTCGCAAGGGCGAACCCAATATCCAAGAAGGAGATTGGATTTCAAAAAGCAGTAGCCTTGGGCTAAACATCACTGTTAATTTACGTATCTCCCAATATATCACTGTTTGATCACATTGATGAATCGCTATTGTTCACCCAAACACATCATTACAGTTTTGACTTATTACAAAAATATACTCTACTATTCATTTAAAAGTTTTCATCAAAATTATTGGAATAACTTAAAGAATACCGCTGTACTCCTCGGTGATGTAGTGAGAAATAATAAATTATGAGACACCAATTTAACTATAAAAAAAGACATGTGTCTAATGTTTACAATGTTTCTCTCTCTTCTTCTGTTAGATCAATTAACGTAGGGGGTTATAATTAAAATTAAATCACTAAATTTAAATGTTTATTCTAGGACAATATATTATAATTATAATATTTCTTATATCAGGTTAATTATAATAGTATAAAATATTATTTTATACTATTAATATTTTTCAACCAATAACATGTTTTAAATAAATATTTTTTCGATATCCGCTTTTGTACCAGCTATTTTAAAATTGGACAACACCTTGCATAAACCAGAGAAAATTCCTTGTTGTAAAATAGCTAAAATGTTAAATTAAATTTTTTTATCCAAAGTTTTTGTTATGGTCTTCTTATTATACATTTAATATTTAATTTCTTGTTATACTTGAATCGTTCATAAAATAGTTGAAATACAAGATAATCTTTTACCTGGAGTAAAATTTAAAATGTGCATATTGAAGTAAAATAAACGAGTTAATTTTAAGTGATTATTTGACTACTAATATAACGAAAATCACAGACACACCTGATCAAATCGGGTGATTTTTAAGTTAGACGAATCATTAAACTTGATTTAACTGATCATGTTCTGTGAATTTCCTCCAGTTCAGTGGCAATTTTGGTTCTTTCCAGTTCTAAAAGCGGATGCAAATACATAAATATACAAGTTTAGCTATGTTTTATACTGATAATAAGATTTCAATAATCTCTAAATATTTATTATTGTCAACAATGTATTTACATATCGAAATATCGTAAATTAAGAAAGTTAAACACGTTCAAGTTTACTTAAACCTTAAAAATGAAGACAGTGCCTAAGTAAATAAAATTAAACACACTATAACACATGGGAATATAGGAATTATCCATGGACACATTTTTTTATCGATGAATAATTTCTCACGAGTACGTTATTATTTAAGGATATATAATCAATAAATCTTATCTCGTGGTGCCTAACGAAATAGCCTTGTAAAGACATAAATATTATCTAAACATAAGCAGAAATTTAAATTTAATGATCCCCTTTGCTACAAGAATGCAACATAGTTATTAAAAAAGATACATATTGTAATAATGTCAGACATTATCGCTCAATTCAACCTATTACAGCCGATCTTAGTACAATCTACAGCTGATAAAATGGTTTCACATTAGGCTGACAGATACCTCGACATTGATGTAGTTCTAGAATGCATTCATAGTTGTCACAAAAAAATTAAATAGTTTTAAAATAAATGTACACAACTAATATTATTTTTATCGCAAACATTTAAATTATGTGACTTGTTGAAACTTTAAATGACGTAGAACAATTTATATCATCATATGTTAGTAAGGTGTTTGATGAGCAGTCTCCTAGACTGTTTAAGAGAAAGACTAAATAAAAGCGCGATAATGCACTGAAAAATATAGAATATAGAAATTCAAGGAAGTATAATGATTGAAATTATTATAAAAGTAGTAGAAACAAATTAAATGGATTGATTTAGGCAGAAGATAAGGAATACTTCCATATAAATTACCTGTTTGTGTTAATCTAAGAGAGTTTTGGGCCTTTCTAAGACAGTATGATGTCGTAGTAAGACATTTCAATGATAACATTCCATCTGATTTTAAATTAAAGTAAATAACATAACACATGTGTTTGATATGAATTAGTAGTAAGACTGAAAATAATACATTCAGTTTCTTGACTCTCGAAACAGATGGAAACAATGAAGGTTTTAGTTTTGTTGATGTAACTGAAGGTGATACACACAAAAAAGCACAAGAAATAAAATCAATTAAAGTAGGTAGTGATTATATATTCATTGATGTAATGATTGGTTTAAGCCCATACGTCATAGGACCAAACGAATTTTTTAAATAATCACTTAGATATCCCAAGGTTTTTCCCAAGAAACACTCTAGCAGCTGAAACCAATCTCCATATTAACTACCATGTAAAAGAGTTTGGAAAATTTTTTAGTTTATGTAAATTACCAAGACATATTATCAAAATTGCAATCTGCATTTCAGAATGACTACCGCACGTGTACCTGTATGATACAAGAGATACGAGAAGATATAGCTCACTGACCATGTTTGATTATTACCAAGCGTTTGACTTGATCATTCACACATTTTTGACAGTAAAATGAGCTATTACGAGTTTTTAATGAGCATTTACACGTAGGTCACTCGTACCTGAGTTAACGGTAGCACTGCACGTAGGTAGGGAGTGAGACTTTTGGGCCTATTTCCATTATTATGCACACATATGACCTATCCATTTGTGTAAAACATTCTATGGTCCATTAATATGGAAACGAAGTTTCAGTTACAAATTCCATACACAATTAAAAATATGGGATTTCCGGTTGCTGATATCAATTATTATTTTGACAATGTCATAGCATGGTCTGTCAGCAACGGCAACAGCCTTAAATTGTACATCGAAAAAGTTAAGCTCTCCATACAGCTCCATAACAAGAAATAAAGAACCTCAGCCTGTGTAAGGTGCTTATGGTGCTTGCAGCTAGGATCTGATGGTTTGTGACAGGATCAAAACTCTTTGCGTCGTGCATGATAAGGAGTTCTCATATCAAGTCACCCACGCAATTCTGCTATGCCATAGAAAGCTGAGGATACTGTATGGGTTTAGAAACCTGTTATCAGAATATGCCAAAGTACAGCTCATGTAGGCAGCGATAATTTCAGTATTTTATTACTGTTATCCATCATATTGGAATAGCCTGTCAAGGCACAAAAATGGAAGGATTCCAAGGTTACAGAACACTAGAGTAAGATTAATTTACTGCATTTCACGTTTTGAAAACGTGTCTCACTATCACGTAGCTGCCACCTGTTTCCTACGGAACTTTTTATGAAAGAGGCTGAAGTGGTGAATGTTTCACAAAACCTTGTATCTAAAAGAGCCACAGTACCTCAGTGAGGGAACAGGTGGCTCTGGCATGCGTCCGTCGGCAAATAAATCTGCAATATCCAATAGTTACGCTGGAGACTGACCGGAAAAACCTTTCTTACTTGTTACTAACTTTAAAATAATGTAATACATTATACATTTCCTTCTTAAAAATTGTTACATAATTATTATATGAATCACATTTTGTCAAATTTTAAGTAAATATTTAACAGAAGTGTGTAAAAATAATCATCTGGACGAGTGTAACAAAGTTTTTATACAACTTTCAACAAAGCTAATACTTATAATATGATGATTAATTTTGATTAAAATTTTATTACATTTGATTGATATTGGAAATGTAGAAAATCATAATCTTGACTAGTATTCACTTTATATAATACACAAAATTTATTAAGTATTGTATAAACGTTTGTTATTTTTTTGAAGATTTTACTGTGCCATAAATTGTTTCCAACCGTCTATAAAAAGGCACGGGTGTGCCAAACCCGGCTCTGGAATCTAGTGTTTGATGGGGCGCTATTGAGTAGAAGATAGAATCCTCTTACTACTCGTAGAGAGTTCGCTAGTTCGTTGAACATTCTAATCGTATTTCGAATATAAAATCTTACTAAAATCACATTCGCATTTTTTTAATTTTATAAATTTGTATTCTTTATATTATTGACAGGCTATATGTGGCAGGATATATAATTTATTTTAGATATTTAAGTGTTTGAAATATTATATTAAGTTAGTTATTACAGAATAAACAGATAAAATATCAAATTTATACATTTTCTGTTTTGAGTGAGAATGTTCTAAGCCGTATACAATGAGACGTATCAAGCACTATGATATATTACAACATTTACATTATAATTAATTATGTTGTATATTATTTACAGTGTAATTGTATCAAACAGTTCGCAATTTGTACAATTAAAGTCTGTAGAATTTAATATGATGGAACCCTATAATATTTTTTACTTGGAAGTAGGCATATATGAGGTCAATATTATTCCAATAGACTGTCCTTAAATAAGAGTAAACCCGTTAAGCTAATTCAAACTGATTATATTTTCGTTCGATTTATTTTTCTTCGTTTCCCGCTCTAGAAAATATATTACGTATGGGTTGAAAACAAAGAATTCGTCGATCAAAAAACATCTGGTTTGTTATAATAAAAAAGGTATAAATGGAGTAATTCGTGCCACATTTCAATATCATTATATAATTGAACTACATTCTTAAAATTAACAATACGCTAATGAACCGTCATATGATTGTCCTGATTTTTTTACAAAGTTATTTATTCTGCTATTTTCTTGTTTTAATACACAAATTTGAAAATGCTTTTTGTGAATGTTTTTGGCGATGGAAGGATTGTAAAGGGTACAGGATTTTTCCAAACATTTTCCGTCGTTTAGTGATACGAAGAATAAGTAATACTACATTTTGATATCTGTAATCCGAGCTTTTCTTTGGTTAATATGTAACCTAATACATAATTGCAAACTAGGTTATTCATAACAGAGCGTTGTGTGACATGCATAAGTAAGGAATCACACCACCATGTTGAGTGTTAACTTTACTAACTCTAAAACACGCTCTTAATAAAAAAATTCACAACACTAATTATTAAAACTGGGCTACAGTATACAGTTAAAAATCGGTGTACATTCCCCTACGACTGACCAGAGGCCAATAGTAAACAGTAATCGACACGGCAGAAAAATTTTAAAATGGTAAAAAATATCAGATAAATTCTGATCAAAGTATTTTATATCATATAATAACAAAAAACAACTCAAAATAAACCCATAACAAACTCGTATATACTGTAATTACTTTCCACCGTAGAACTTCAGCATTCATTTAGTTTAAAAAAGTATTACACTATCAAATCCGTATTATTCAAATGTTATTAAACTCTTATTCTAGAAATGTTTATAAATTCCTTCAAGAAACGTTATATGATTCATAGTAAGTAACAGATCCGTCTAGTCTTCGATGCAGCTCGTTACATCAGCAGCTATTAGGAACGGAAACACGAACACAATTTTATGGACGGTTAACGTTCCAGTAGTATATATCGTTGGGCGCCGCATACATGTGGTCAGAGCTGAACACAATATTAAACCATTAATCTTGCAGCTTTTACATGCACAGCTGATCACATAATTCTGTATATACTATATTAAGAGCGGAATACCCGTTGTAAAATGGCTTTTACATTTCAATATGGTTAATAATGTATTACATGTTTTAATACATTGTCCCTGTATTTATATTAGATTTTATTGCCGATAGTGGAGGTGCAAGAAACAATCATTTCATAAGTATTCACATAACACGCCTATGCATGACATTTATTAATAACTTTTACCTATGCTTTTCATTGAAAACTAAACAATTACATTTGAATCACAGTGTGAACGATAAGATTCTGCGATTCCTTATTTCAAGTACATCTTATTATCCATACTTGTCAGTAAGATCACATGGTACAGTGTAAACAATTTTCTATCTATAAATATTTGACATACTGATCTGTTTTCCTCAATCTCACAGCTTAGCTTTGTAAAATATGAAATATATACAAATATGTTGTAAAATTATAATATCATCTGCCTTAAAAATTTATTTGAATACTAGCAGTTACCCGCGGCTTTGCACGCAATTTTCTGTTGAAAAACTGGACAATATATCTATGTATTCTTTTTCTATGACATAATAAACAGTCTAGAGATAATCGATAGTCACTCAAAGCTATTCCAATCTCCTGATCCATTTTAGATTTAAGTTTAAAGAACAGAGATTTGGGATCCTTAAGTCGTTACGTGAAACAGTTTTTACAAGATTAGGATTTCCCTCCCACATTCCAAGATAATTTATTGAAGTTCTTCGATGGCTTCAGTAACAATAACAGTTAGCCTTTTATCTCAATTACGAAAGTGTATCGTACAACTAAAAAGTTGCTGCGGTCAATATGGGTCTCTACTGGACGTTTAAATTCACTCCCAGTCTAATCTATTTACGGTCTTACAATAAATTTATGCTGTTGCACTGACCAAAGCAAATGTCTCATATGTTGGTTTTGGAATCTAAATTAGGTAAAATTTTGATGATTAAGTAATTTTGATATTTTTACCGATCACTAAATATGTATTAGTGGTATATGCTTCAAGTATTAGAGCAAGAGTATTGTTGCTCCATTTGCTTTTTATTAACTACAGTAAAAAGACCATACAAAATGTTAAAGGAACTAACCAGATTAGATTACGTTATGTGCAAACATTCACAGCTTGTATAAGGTATTTGTTTTAACAGCGTACAAATAGCATTTCTATTGTACCTACTAGATGGATCATTGACCATTGGTGCAATCTATACTTAAAACATATTTGAAATCTGCATGACACTACTGATTAAGCACTGTACAATAATTTAATATTTACTAAAGTTTTAAATGTAAACCCATGTTTCTGCCTCTTTGATGAACTTCAGCTGAAAGTGTAAACGGTTGTTAAGTATCAGTTCAATTTATATTACGTGTCGTAGCGCAGTCTGGCGGATCCAATGTAAAATATTCCAAGATCAACAACAATTTATTTATAAATAAAAAATAATTATATAAACAATTTTAATTGGACCAAATTGTGAATCTAAACCATTCTCGGATCCACCTGAAGACACACAAAAAGTTTCATTAAAATCGGTCCACCCGTTTAGGAGGAGTTCAGCCCCATACACACGCACACAAGAAATATATATATAAAGATATATATATATATATATAAAGATTGGTGTATTATATAACTTTTAGTTTAAGTTTAAAAGTTATTACATTGAACCTCGAAGTGTATAGCAAGTGATATAGTGGTATTAAATTATCTAAATGATTAAAGTGAATATATATATATATATATATATATATATATATATATTATATATATATATAAATCATTCGGAGTTAAATGTAAACAACTTTTAAAATATTTATTTAATTTTTCAAACACAACAATCTTTATTTTGCCACTTGTTCCCCTTGCTTAACGATTCTTGGATAAACCAACACCACATATTTCCTATAACAAATACACTTTAAATGGCGAAATGAATTTTGGAGTTATCATTGATTGGTTTTGTTTTTAAAATGTACAAAAAGAAAATCTTTTACATGAGAAGTTATTAAAAATTTTGGTAAGGGCAATGTTATATGTCCATCCACAGTGAAACAAACGAGACATACATCAAACGAATCTTTTATCGTTTTTAAAGCTGAACACACAGTTTTGCTTGTATAAATAAAAAAACAATGAAGGTGAACACAAAAACATTAATGTAGACAAAAAAAAGTTATTATATGAAAAATAGTATATTTTACATGAGACAAAACACCAAATTCAGTACAGCGAACTAACAATTACAGAACAAAGTGAATACCATAAAACACTCTTTAAACTTTTTCGTACTTAAACATATTTTTAGAGAAGGAGGAGCTCTCCTGACTGGAAAATAAATTATTGCTGTAAAATAAAACACGCAGATGTGCATTGCGTATTTAAGATCTAATTTATTATGTATTAATATCTCATTTAAAATGTATTGTATATTTTTAAAAAAATAATTTAATTATACTATGTTTGTAGGTTTAAAGTTGATAAAACAAGGCAAATATTTTTTCCTTATCAATGTATAATAGTTTTCATGTCTTATAATAATGGAAAAAGTTCTTATTCTTGTTGTTCTTTTGTATATTAGTGTTACTTTGATAAAACTATTATTAAAAACATATCAATTAGATTAACCTTCTTTGGTAAATGAGGTGTAATTTATTATTTCCATATTAGTGTATCGTTAGTTTAAAGTAACATTGTACATATTTAGCTTTAGGAAAGATTATATGTGGATTCAATGAAAGACAATTATTTATGTTTGTTATGAACGATATTTACAAAACAAGCTGGCCTACACGCGTGAAGATTTATTTCTACCCACAATACTGAGTTCAATTATGGCGCATTTTACTCGTTAAAAAGAGCACCCTCTTTACCTCATATCTTTACCGTCCTTCTCCAAATGAAACTAGTTCTCAAGTAGAATTTTTGTGAGTCTCTTATCCTAAACAAATAATTTTAAAGCTTTAGCTGCTATTAAGCGGTATAACTGTGAGCTTATATAATTTTAAATTTAATGCAAAATTGATAATATATTTTTTAAATTCATACATAAGGGCCTATTTATGGCAGGTTCATTAATCAATTAAGTAACAATGCAGCAATTTCTCCAGCAAGTACTATTATAAATTTTATTTAGTTATGCGTAAACGTAGAAATAACGAAATATCAGCCTCAAACTTTATATTTAGAACTCACTGATTTGTAAGTAAAACCTATGCACAAAAATATTCTAAACAAGTTGTGTAAACATTTGTATTGTAACAGAGTTTGCGTACAGCATAGTTTCTAGTACCATAAATAGTGTTGTGAGGAATACCAAGTAGGACAAGAAATTTATTTATGTGCTACACAGTAGCTAATAAAATAAACTAATATAACAGTAACTGTCAGAAAATGAAGCGAGATTAGATAAAACTATCTGTAAAAACAATATAAGAACACTTTGAATATTATAGACTTCTGAATAGAAAAAAATTCCCAAACATATATTTTGTCTGAGTAACTATGTAATTATTCATACAATTTGGGACAATTTTATATCCTAGGATAATCGCATTGAGCAAAATATGACTTTACAACACTGAATAATTATCAAATCATACTTTCTATAACATAGCAAGCTTTAATGATTAAAATGTTTAAATACTTATTAAAATTTTGTGGATAAACAGTGGCTTAAAACGTGTGAATGTACTGAAATCATTAAAGTGATAAGAAAGGGTCAACCTATAGAAAAGTGATGATCGTTTATAGCCCTGGCCGCTGCTTTTAGAAATCTAATCACTCCTCGGATATTGGATTCTCCACGCACCAGTTCCTCTCGTGTATAAACAATTATCAGATTAGCACGATTTTTGTATCTATTTTTTTGTAAACCGCCTGTTCTTTCAGAGTGTGTATATGGATAGAGTAAGACTGTGGATATGATAAGATTTCAGTATTTGTATGTGTACAATAAATTCTTTTGTATAAGCTAAAATATTTCTTAAAAATAGGATAAAATATTAAAACTACGTAGATTTTTCATCTTGAGTCAGTATAACCCTTTTTTAAGACACTATAAATCGTAACTTAAAGATTATATTATTTTTCTTAATGCAATATACGCTAGTATGAAATATATAATATATCGCTTATAATACGATACATTGTTGCCCATTTTGTAAGACATAATCCATCCATAATTCATGACTATTGTAATATTATTGATTCAAAATTTTTATTCAGAACAGAAAACTTCGATATTGTTGAACATTGAGAGAAACTCACAGAATCTTTTAAGGGCTATCTTGTTTAAAAATAACGAAAACCCTCTAAGATAAAGATAGGTAGAATATGTTTGTAAGGTATTTGTATCAGCTATGATATGTATAGACTTTATAATTCTACTTAATAAAATCAAATAAAAAGTGCAAAACATTCTATTCGTTGTTGACTTACACAAGGAAAAACATTTCTTTTTCGTCATTCAGATAATGTAAACAATGGAATTACGTTTAAAATGCCTGTACAGTTCTTGCTCTTTGAGGTTTAGGTTTGTTTAAAGTATTTTAATTAAATCAGAAGTTATTTGTCAGTATGAAATAATTTTGGATTATATTTAAAGTAAAATCTTACTGTTCTATAATTCTGAGTAGGAAAATCAAGAATACAAGAGATGAAAGCAGTATAAGAAAATTCGATTGAATCCGTAAGTAATGTAATTATTCAGTTACAAAAAATGTAAAATGGAATTTTTATAGCGGCAGGCCTTTAGCTCTACTAAATATTTTTACACATTTTTAACTAAGATGTCGTGCAATTTCCTTCAAATGAATGTATTCTGTTGGTTGGTAAATGAATCCTACTGTATGAATCTTACGTCTCTACTGTATATAGGCTATTTTGCAATACTATTTATTTTAAATTTGATATGGTTTCGTTGATATAAGATGTATAATCATGTATAAAGTTACTTTACTATTTATTCATTATAACTATCCGTGAATGCGGTGGATTTATTATTATTACTGCCGGGGGTGCTGTACTATATTATTAAATCTTTCTTTGTTCGTAAGCCAATTATTGTAATTGGACTACATCTTTAAATCCTGCAGGTTAACTCAAAGAACAAGACCGAATTTTTAACAGAAGATGGGAAAGCAAGGCTGAAAGTTTTCAATTTATAAGAAACCAAGAGGAATTACCATCCAAATATATCTATAAACAGGATAAATAATAAGGAAACAGGTCATCTGCTTTAGTCTACGACGAGTCCCCATATATAATTCTAAGCATAAAACCGTGTATCTATATGGCACTACTAAATCAGTCAATATTTTTTTATGGAAATTGGCTTGCACTGACAAAGGTATTATTCACACCAAAAATCTTCAGAAGCTGATGGGGTCTCTTGAAAAGCGATTTAAAGGGAAATATGTGTTAATTTTCCTCCCCTAAAGTTGCCTAATAATACAAGCTAATAAGCTTATTAACCTAATATGATTGCATCATAAAATTTTTTACCTATTTTAAGATGTACATTTTCTATTAAAACTGAAATACATTCTTGTTTTAATTGTTATTTTAAATAAATATTTGCAGATTTTCTTATCTATTTAGGTATCATACTGAACGTATTAGTCACAGGAAAACCCATTAGGAAAACGAACAAAAATATCTTTTTTTTATTTGCTATTATTATTATTTTTTATTATTAAAACGAATAATATATATTATTTTATATTATTTGCTTAGTATAAGTACTAACATTACATTGATATTTAATTGATACACAGGTTGATATAATAGTTACTAATATACATATTATCTAAGTTTAAAAATTAAAAAGTAACATGTAAAGTTTTGTTGCTTGTCATTCAAAGACGTTTGATATACACGTAAGTCTTGTTAACATTCATTGTTTTATACGAACTGTAATATTATATTGATTTAACTAAATTAAACATGAAGCACGTTTATGCATGTAACAACCATTTGTTCTTTTTTATTAATTTAATTATTATTTAGTGTATTTCATGAAATAAATATGTAGCTGTTTTGAATTAGGTTTTGTAACCGTCTGAAGGAAAAAATTGGATTATTATTAATATAAAACATTTATATATTTATATTATTCTTGTAACCAATAATGGAAAAGTATTCCATTTATTACCTTACAGTTTTAGATAATATTAATTCATCTTTATACAAATGTAGCATGAATTGGCTTCTTCTGTAATTAAAAGAATGAAGTTTGAATGAAATAAACGCTATTTCTTTAACGAAACCGGGAGTAGCACGCAAAATTGTAACATACATTAATTCATTGATTCAGTAGTAAAATATTTAATTCGTGTTACTATTCTTAAAAGTAAATTAATCAATTCATAATTTCCTAACTTTCATGCCCACGCATTAAAATGTCTTTTTAGAGTGGTTTTTTTATTTAATTAAGTGTGTGCATCACTGGTACGAGGTATGAAATACTTATTGATAACCGAAAATCTTTATGCAATAATCAAAAAATTTTAACTAAGGATAATGGAATAGATTTCAGTACAAACTCATTGGCAAAGTATCTTGTTACTTGATTTATTGTTCGGAGATTATGTAATTAGAAACTCATAAATTAGAATATTAATTTAACCTCCTTGCAATCAAGTACATTAAAAAGCTTTAAAGATGACTCATCATCCACAATGAGATAGATATTCTAGAACTGAGGAATTATATGCGTTTGTACTTTGTGAACTGACAATAGCAGAGTGGTGTTCTCATGAAGTTTGCAGTGATGTTCAGTAACTTAAGACCGAGCTTGAGGTATTAAATAGACGACTCGCAAATGTACTGACTGCCGACTCCATATTTGTGAGTTCTACACATTGAGGTGTAAATTTCATTTTATAATGCGGCAAATATTACTCTATTTTTAAGAAAACTTAAGACACTTTTGTCGTACTAGCCATGTTTAAGATGTATGCTTACATTATCCATGTGTTTTGAAATAATATTATTTCATAAGCCACAAATAAATAACAAAATATACGCATATTAAAACCTGTTTAAAAATTAAATGTGTGAGTAAGTAAAAAATTAGTTTGTTTCTTTAATGATAATACTTTCTTGTTAGCTATATTTCAAACTCGAATGTATTTATTGTAATGGTGACATCATACTCAGACAGATGATATACAGATACGTACTGGGGATTATGACGTTTACAGAAACGTCAGCTGATCCCCAGTACTAGTCAGTAAATAATGTAACTCAGAAATAAACGAGCTCAGAAATCCACCTCAGCATATGTCGTCTCATAAAACTGTTGCTTTGTAATTTTCTGTTTCCTTCCCCTTAATTCATGTAAAAAAACTACGATAAGTAAATTTAAATTATTTTTATTTGTTTAAAATGGTACATTTAATATTTTACATAGCGATAATATTTAACCGTACTAAAGTACTTTCTTCACTTATAGGTAACATAATAATAATAATAATAATAGGTCACAATTATATAACATGTAGTAACAATTCGTAACCACTTTAGTACAGTGTAAAAAGGTCCAGCTCGAATCCGAACCTACAATTACTTTAAAATAGAAATATCCTTAATGTAATTTCATAAAAGAAATCGTTACTAATATTATAATTTTTACAAGATTTACATAAAGGGCGTTTGTACCTATTTCACCACATTTTGAATTTCTATTGTAGAAGAGCGCAGACAACCTGAATCCTCATATTGCCAACTATTTTACACAAGGACATATTAGTGTATTATTCTTGTTAGATTGATTTATTCAATTGGAGAACCAAACTTAATCCAGATATAATAATTAATTAATCAAGTGTCAAGTTGATATGATATATGATATTTGGACACAACATTACTTGGACACAATCTCCAGTTTTGTGATAAATTTGTATTTATTATTTAGAAAACCTCCACAATGCAAATATATGCCAATCCATACAGTATATTAGCAGTAAATTTAGAACGGATATTTACTATAAAGGTCGTTTATGATGACTTCTATTATAGGAGTTAATTACGCCAAGAATTAAACAAATAATAACCATAAATCAAGTGGAAATATTTAATACACAGCCGTACCTTCTACTTAAGAGATATAATTTTGGAAAATTAAAGTCAATACCAAACTGAAGCACGATCAGAATAATGTTACAATCATCATCTCCCTAAAATTTAGACAACCGCAAACTTAGTTTAAACAATTTTTAAGGTAAACCATAGAAGATTTAAGTTAATGTTTTCACTAACCTTCATCCAACTAATTTGAACTGAAGTTCTTGCCCATGTAGCTTAATGACATCCTTAATTAGAAGTTTAGAGTACAAGTAAACCTCCTACAATGTTGAATTTTGCAATAGTTACTTTGAATATCATTTTTTAATATATCGATTTCAATATTAAAAAAATGGCAGCCAACCCAAAATAACTTACAGTTCCTTATATAAACTTTCATATAGTGTAATTATACTACACCATCTTTTGCCTTAAACCTCAGTCCTTAGAAGTTGCAACCACTACAAATGTTTTCTAAGTTCGCTCATAAAAAGGTCGATATGTATATTAACTAATTCCATGTCAACCTGGTATCTTAATAACATCAATAACAATGCCATCATTACTTAAACTGCCAAAATTCTTATTACATTCTAAAGATTTTTACAGCGCTTACAACTCAATATCCCTTACACTAATGCATTTCATATATGGTTATCTTCAGAGGGAACTGAAATAATATAATATGGTAATGCCTCAATAACTATTCAGTAATTATAGTGGGTACAATATCACCTAGCTAAACAGAATGGAACGTTATATTTAGAATAGTAATATAAAAAACAAATAATTTGGCAAGGAAAGGCCTGAATCAAAGCAGTAATAAATACCATTTATATAAGGAATGCTGAGGATTGATTTCGTTACTTGGGTCTAGCGTTGTCAAAATTAATGGCAGAATTATCTCACGTGGAAAACACTTTTTCAGAATTAGTATGAAGACTAACACATACCTTTGAGCCAAAAATATGAGAACCTATTGTGATGAAACCGATGTTGGTAAAAAGTATGAAAATATTTTGCCTTTCTGCCATAAGACGTTTGTAAATGACTTATTATTCTCTTGTCTAAAAATCAAGTAAGTATATTTTACAAAGATCTGCCGTAAATGATCTGCTTAATATTCCTGAAAATGTATAAACCAATATCGCAGCAGCACCTTATAAAGTACTCACAGTGTATCTGAAAGCAAAGAATAAAAGTAACAACAGTTTTAATGAGCAGAAATCAGTATTCAATTGTATATTCTATACATAAGTGGCTCTTCATATATAATTACCTGTATACTACGTATTAAATGTGCAGTAATGTTTTATATTATATAATTTATGTATTTTCGATGTTTCACCTGACAGAAAAAAACCAATAAAAAATATATATTTTAAATGAGTTTAAATAATATCAGAACGGAAGACATTATGGACAATTAAGCAATCGATTAAAGCTAATATTATGATTAGGGGCAATACGGATTTATGCTTGCAGTTTTTTCAAAGATTTTATTGGAGATGTTGGAGTCTAGGTATCGGACACGCAATGAACCGCATCACTATTTTGTTTTCTTAGGACAAGAAGCTGAAAAATATCTTCTTACACTCAATCCTTAGATTTCCTTAGCACTTTCTCCTGGAAGTACAGGGTTTTAAGGATGGGTAAAGGTTTAGTTGGGACGCCTTCTGTCTATTTCCATAACGAGGAATAGAGGGCATTATTTCTCAAATTACTTTCCTTGGAAGAAAGCTAGGCCAGCTTTATACCAGCCTGTGAAATCAAGGTGGTAGGGGTAGCACGCACTTGTCTCAAGGCTAGCAAACGCTTATAAAACTTAGGTAGCTTCACAAATTCCAACAGACTTCCTCCACTGTGCACTAAAACTAACAATATACCCTTTAATATCTTTATAATAACAGTTAGTGATGAGTCACACCGCACATGGATATGGATGGACAGGTTTTTATTCCTGTTAAGTTTTGCTGTACCCAGTTTATGTTCAACTGGAAAGTAAAAACCAGCATAGAAGTGAACATTCATGTGGGAATTTTACTTCATTTAGTAACATTATGTTCTCCAATGTAAATATTATTTTTATAAATTAGCCTACAAAATATTATATAAAGAATAAGGCCGCGTTCCCGTTGAATGGATCTCGAACTTGCCATGTGGTCAGTCACACCAAGCACAATTACTGGCAAGTGTACACTTCCAGTTTAAATCGCAGTGGAGTCGCCAGAAAGTGATTTCACGAAACCCTTGAAATTAATTGAGCCTTGGCAGGCCCAGATTTCTGGCAGCTGTCAAAGTTTAAGAGTTGTCCTTTTCTCTTTATGAAAATATCAATTTTTATGTTTTAATTTATAGAGCGTCAATACCAATTTGTGGTTAAAATGTATCCTACCATAAAGCTTTTTGAATAACATTGTTTACATTATATTTTGATTTAGGGCTCCGTCTTACTGTGTCAAATAGAGCGTAAAATCCATGATCGGTTTAAATATATCAAATAGAACGTATTTTCCAATTTTTTATAAACCAAATTAATCCACCAGGTGTCTAAAGGATTACTGTGTATATCGAAAACTTTATTAATCTGAGATATCTATATCGTTTGTTTAGAACTGGGTATGCACTAACCTTGGTAATTTTTTTAATTTTTATTTGGAATGAAATCCATCCAACTAAAACGTGTATGAAACAGCTGTTTGGAGAATGGTTTTAACTCTGATGCACCACTCCAATGGTCTAATTTGCCCTTAGCACGTATATGTTTCTTGTCATTCACTTGAAGAACGATTATACCAAGTTTAATAGCAATTATCAGAAATTTATCTAAGCAGCAAAAATAACCCTTAAATATCACAGATGATCTAACAATGAATTTCAGCAATTACTAGACGAAACAGTCTGTGTCTGTTACAAAACAAATGGACTCATTGCTGTTCCTATAAAGTTACAAGGGACATTTAATAGCTCCTGGTCACTCAGAAATATAATTCTTTACTCAAAGCTCTCCGCCTATAAGTAAATGGTGAGTTTTATACCATACGACTCGTGTGATTATTGCGTAGTATAAGTTAGAGGTGAATAATCAAACACAATGGACGTGATATCTTTGTAAACTGTACTTAATGCAACCTTAAACATCCCCCTTCACCACGCATTTTAATAATACATCTTCTTTTAAATTTATTAAACTGCATCTGTAACATAGACGATTTCTTAAGAAGGGAGGGAATATCCGCTGTTGCTCCAATGCTATATGTTTGTTAAATATGAAAATGTCACGATCAGAATATCTGCCAAGCAGAAATCTCTAAAACAATCAGTAAATAACATGTTTTAGAAGAGTTCGCCAGACAATTACCTCATTAGGGATTGAGTGAGAAACTAATTACGTTTCCTTCTATAAAATGCTTAACTGTTTCTCAATAAGAGCAGCTCATTAAGAGAAAATTACTTTTAGAAGTTCCATCGAAGCAAATATCTTTTTAGCTTATCCGTTGAAGATTTGTACCAATGAGTAAACACAGTATTATTTATTGGAAACGTTCAAGTCAACCAGGGCATGAAATTAATTGCCAGTTAGGAAAACAAAGAGAATGAAATAAGGCTGTATTTCTGACTTATTCTTGTATTCCAGTGTACATAAATCTAAAACGCATTATAAATAATAAGTAAAAACAAAAGGTTTTTAACTAAATTTCGATAAAAAATCTCACATCAAACTTGTGTCGATCAATACATCAACACATACATGTGTGTGTGTGTGTGTGTGTGTGTGTGTGTGTGTGTGTGTGTGTGTGTGTGTTGTGTGGTGTGTGTGTGTGTGTGTGTGTGTGTGTGTGTGTGTGTGTGTGTGTATATAACCTCCTCCTATTAACTTATTAATGCAGATGGAGTGATCTAATTTGTTGGATGATTGTTTGTATGACCAGCTATCAGTATTCGCAGTGAACATTCAGTCCACTTTGACGCAGTAACTGGACTAACTGTGCCTGTCATACAAACTCGTCACCAATAAGAGATGACATGGCAAAACCAGCTATTAGTATTCCAAGAACTTTCTAATGAGCTTCTGTCAGACAAAATATAACCTAAGTAATGCTATGTTAATTATAGTAGTTGATGTTTTATGATTCTTGTAATAATTTGTTTTATGATTTCATGCCGTATCTTCTTAAAACAAATAGGGAGTGAATGTCTGCCGTATATTCAATTTAAATGTAACTTAAACCGTGGGGTACTATTTTTATTATAATTTTATTTGATTATATTAATCTAGCTAAATATTTATAGTTTGTCACTATACAAACCAATATTTTCAAACAAAAAAATAAGGACAGCCTCCACGTCTTAAGAGGCTGCAATAGCACAAAGCATAAACAAACCTCTGTGTAAGTTTGCCTTTGATCGACGAAGCTTTATTGGTGTACATTTCCATTACATAACAACTCAGCCAATCACTTACAGGCAATCACGTATGTCTTCCTGAAATAGCAGTAATAAAACCATAAACTGAGCAATATTGCTTTTAAAGTATGGGGTTGTCTATTCCTGACATTAAATGATACGTACCAAACTTTAATAAAATATTTATGTGTTTATAATTATTACCTGCATAGTTATTCAATAATATTAATAATATAGCTCTATTAATAAAAATATACAATTTTTAATGGTTTTAAATTTTAAAATATACTCATAAAATTAGACTGACACGTATAGACAGGTCTGGTGGTATGATGTGACCCTTATATATCTGTCGGTTAAATGCTAAATTTGATTTGGATACATCGATCTTACACTTTAAAGACAACGTGTACTTACACACTCAAAGTATTTTTAAAAAAAGGTGCAAAACCATCTTTAGAATAGTACTTAGAAAAGAGTTCAGAACGGTTACAAAATATATAATGGAAGCTTAAAAATAATACCCTTCGTAATATATTTAAAACACGTAAATCTGTATAGTTAAAATTAATAAAGAGTTGAAAAAGTTGTTCGGATATTGTATACTATTTACCGTTTGTTTTTGTCAAGTTAAATTAATGGAATTTCGTATAGAGATTATTGGATGAAATTTTAATTTAGTGAGAGTAAAATAACTTTAGATTGCAGTAAAGAAAAATAACTGCTAGGTAATATTACTTTAAACACTTAAAGTTAGTGAGTTTAATAGATAACACGGGATGAATAAAATGTTTGAAACTAAAATACGCGTAATCTTTAAACATATAATATATTAATTATATTTTACTGCTATAGTAAAATTTACTTTAAATATCTTTTGTTATATTATAGAAACATAAGAACGGTTTTGGAAATGCAAATTTTTAATTTTGGTTTTAAAGTACAAAAATAACTTTTTATTAAAAAAGATCCTCTTATATTGATATACTATTAAAAATATTGTTGTATACCTTTTTATGAACAGTTATTATAAAAATGACGTAATTATATACAGAATATTTTTAATTCGCTATTTTATAAAGATATTATTAAACAATATTTTTAATTTTTATATTTGTTGTTTACTTCGACTACTAAATCTATGTCGATATTCTGTAATTAATAAGTCAGTGAACTGTAGAAAATGTATCTGGCGTTAAAGAGTTCTTAAGTAAGACGATTCGCAATAATCCATTGTTAAGGAAGAGAGAGCAATCGAATGTATATTGCTGGAATTGACAAATCGATCTATGATTTTTAGGCACATATATCACGTTTGTATATTGTTCTTAGTATAGCGTGTCATTGAGTAGTATAGCGGATATTAAATTATTGCTAATAAACCAATTATGTGCTCATAATAGTTTACTCCGTTACTACCTATATTTTGTATAAATAAATTATGTGATATTTTTGTTTTTTTTTTTAGGGAGGGGAAGGAAAAATGCAAGTACACACGCAGGTGGCCAACCTGTAGTGTGAGAATCCCCTAAATACGGGGTTACCCACTAAAAAACCTCCTCTACCCTAAGGACTCTAACCTGGAATTGTTATCACATTACGTCAGGCTAGGCTTAAATTTGGATTAAGTCCGTGGGGCTCGCTCTTTATCTAGCCGCTTGGTCAAGGGATCTGGGCCACTTCGCGGTCCAGATCGGGTTTCTTTCCAGGAGGATGCCTCGGACGAACTGTGACAAACAATCCTAGTTCTCCTCATCCTCCATAATCTTATCGCAGACCGTGTCCTCCGAAAGAACACAGAGTTTTCTTGTGGTCTCCAGGCATTTATCGATAACACAGATTATACTGAAGATTAGATTAGATTAGATTAATTAATGTAATCTATTAAGTAAGATAGCCATATGTTTTGTAATTGTATCTTTTTCATTAAAATAGTACGTACGTTAATATACTATATTTTTATTGTTTTTGTTAGAATAATAATATTTAAATTTTCCTAGTATCATACATAAATTCATTTTCCATCAAAACTGTTATTCTTTTACTAGTGTTTTATTTTAAACTGATATAAATTGTAATTAGCGTAAATCAATGACATTTATAAAAGGGCCTGAACTAAAATCGGTTTTATATAAAAAGTAGCATACGCATATGAACATTTAAAATCTGCAGTTGGTACTTTTAATAAAAAGGTATCATTGAATTTTCCAAAGAACATCTTTCGACATAGACCTTGTATTAATTACAGGAGTATCATAGTCCATTGACCACTGCTGTATGACATACATCCCTAAACGCTTATTACTTAGCAAACATAACTACAATATTTAAAGAGTATATTATTGAGTACTTTAAAATGAATACTTATTTCATTCGTATTGAGTGACATATTACTATATAAAGCTTATCTTTGACTAATTCCCTGAGGTAAAACTTTGTACACCATAAAAGGAAACTTAAAAGGCTATATTTATAATCTTGTATTTATTAAATTATCATGTATTTATTATCTTGCGCTAGAAAAGCTTATTTGAGGGACTCGATAGTTTAAATTTTTTTGTATGTCCGGATGATATATCAAAATCAAACATACGAAGTATGGCTGTTAAATAATGATACTGGCGCCGCTGCGGATTAAGGAGGTTAATGTGAACCATTTCATGAGTAGACAGCCATGTCTCGTTTCTGTAAACAGCATCCTTTAGTAAGAGCTTACGTTCGCGTTATTATTTTGCTAGATAAAATGGTTAGTGTAATGTTAAAGGAACGAAATTTCGTAAAATTTTACTTAAAACTTGGAAAAACAGTTACTTAAACTTATAATTTACTGAAGAGTATGGCAATGAATGATTGTTGGAATCTCAGGTTTTTTAATTTTTAAGCCTTTTAAAGATGGGAGAGAATAGTAAAAAAAAATTCGTGGCCACATCACTTTCAACGTCAAAAAATGAATAAAATGGCGAAAAAGTCGGTAATTTTATTTGTACTAACCATCCATTAAGTATTCGCACATTTGGTGATACTTTAGTTATTGAAAATAATGAGTACGAAAAGTTTAGATAGCAATTGTTAAATGCGGAAAGTGTTTGCTAAATTAGTGTCTAAAGCGTTTGAACGACACAATTATCGCAAACATGTTGGTACTGACATTTTGTACACGATTGCAAATGTAAAAAATTTTCGTAAACTATAATAGCATGTGATTAAGTGTGTCTTTTTTATTTATGATCCGAAAACAATAAGCCACCAATCCATGCACTGGAAGAGCCCAACTTCACTGAGAGCCGAGAAATCTTGAAAGAGCAAATCAAAATATAAGGCAACGATGATTATTTGGTTATATCCAGGTGACTGTGTACCTTCACTGGTTTCCTGAAGGTCAAGCAAATGAATAATACTTTGAGGTATGTTCTAAGTAACGTCAGTGAGTAAGGAAGTAACGCCTCGAAATGTGGAAGGACAAATCATAGATTCTCCACCAAGACAATGAGCCAGTTTTTTTCACGGTATGTTTCAAGAGGTTCTAGCCAAGTAAAACATCCCAGACCATCTAACTTATTCAAAATATATTGCATTATGTAACTTCTACCTGTTTTTAAAGTTAATATCTGCATTAATTGGTAAACGTTTGAGTATGTGAAAATTGGTAAAGAGAACACGACTCGTGTTGGAGCTCCGGCACTGTTTCCAACAATAAAACATTTGCTTGGAGCATAGTATAGATACAGAAGGAGTGTGTATTGAAAGTGATAATAAGTGATTGTATATAATATAAAAATGAGGATTTTGCAATGGTATTCTCTTTATTTAATAGCCAAACCTTCTAGAATGGAAACTTTTCATGAAGCTTAATTATACATAAGGAAATTTATTAATTTATAAAGGTCAATGTCACTTAACCCACGATTGAACTATAATGGCAACTATAAAACTTCAGAAGACATACATATGAATCTAATTGAGTACAGTCAAAGGTCATTTTAACATGTGTCATAGTAAAACATGTAAACCTTTAATTTTACGTCAGTATTTTGAAATACCTCATGTGGTATTAATACAATGTATTGAGTTTTAGTATTTGGTATATTACAAATAATTTTAATAATATTACTCTTACAGACATTACCGTATTCGTAATGATAAATAATAAATTATATTATGTAACGTTACATTGTTTATGCAATTATATACAGACTTTTCAGACGTTTATTTACATGAAGTAACCAATAAATAGTTCCAAATGAGGTCGTATGTTACCCGACTGTAATATATATTCTGAGTAAAAAATGGAAACATTGCGATGTGGCCTACCCAACCCCGTCCCCACATTCCACACATGGTATTGGACTACATATTAAAAGAGGTCACTATCACATGTATTTTTGGTTTTCCTATATATTTTACTAAAGCAATATTTCCTCTTTTTTATGTTTAAGTTTGCACAGTAAATAAAAAGAATCTAAATAATTATAACTATCAATGATTATTCAAAGCCGTTCAAAACTGTTTGTGCTACATTATTTTACACGATATTTGTACATATTAAACTGCTGTGTCTATTTCTTAGTAGATAAATAATAAAACTTTGTGGTATTTATTGATTACTAGTAGAGTTACTGATATAATACACGATATAATCTATATGGCATAGTATTTACAAAGCAAACAATAGACAATTACCATGTAGAACTGCACCCAAGTCAATATTACAAACACTTCTATTATCCTAAAATTCTATTAAATAAAGATAAAGTGTATATGCCATATGACTATTTATATTTATCCTGCATTTGTCTCGATTCTGTCATGTTTATCCATAAGACTAAATTTGAGCTAACTTTTATCCTAATTTTTTTTAAGTGAAATGCACCTAGAATTATCTGGATTTTGAATTAAATTAAAATTAAAATTTTATTTTACAAATTTACAGTTATTACATCAGTTTGCTCTCGAGATTATCATGCGAACAGATAGACAGTTTTTCAGTCTCTCCAGTGATGGTTTTTACCAGCCTTTGGCCAAAAACTGCAATATAATTAATCACATTTCAAAAGAAAGCATAGTCGTTAATGTAGATTATTAGTTTCACTCGTTCAAAATTGATTGAAATAATAATAGTTTTTAGCTTTCTGTTTGTCGATAGTAACTATAGTAATATTATGCCAATAACTATGAATATAAACTTTAATTTATGTTGTATTAACCCGAATTATATTTAAATAGTTTACAAATTACTGTACAATCATTCATCATATCAGAATAGTGATTTACTCAAGACAGAAAAACTGAACCTTTAACATATTACAACTGTTTAGAGTAAAGATTGTGGTGAACCATTGATAAGTCGTAAACGTAACAGTCGGCGCTACTTGACATCGCATGTGAAGTGACCTGTCACCACGTCATGGTAGTAGTGGGCGGGGCATCACTCTTAATACACGATGAATCTATCAAGGTAATCCTGTCATCGTGTTTTTCGTTAGTGTCCGTATATATACTATATATAATATTATATTAGGTAAATTATATATAATATACTACTGTATAAAATCTAAACGTGTTTTCCTGTATTTTGTGTGCATCCTATTTCTAAAATTCCGCTAGGCTACGCCCCACTAGTCTCTAAAGTTCTGACTAATCCTATGTTGGTCTAAAGTTACAATCGAACAGATGCAAATAAATAAAGAGCCCGTTAAATTCAATCAGCTTTTATATTAAAAAAAAAAAATTGTATTATCATAGGATAAGTATATGGTTTTAGTAACATGGGTACTTTCAAAATGGATTACATTTATATTCTTGAAGGCATAGTTTAGGCTTGATAGTAACTTAACTTCTTATTTGACATTTTTTTAGGATCGCTGATGAGCATAAAACAGTATGTTATGTAATATTATATATGAATCATACATGTAAATATTAAAAACAATAATATATTTTTTTTTATAAAATCCGTTTTAGTTTAGTTATGACAGAAGCAAAATTCTTAGACATGTGTGCGGATGTATATTTTCCTGATCGAAGATACAACGCAACAATAACTATAGTAGAAAAAATGCTAAGGCCGGAGGATATTAAACATGGCATAAATATAACGTTTTGACAATATTCTCGTTGATCGTTGCAACAACGTAAACACATGGCCGTCAGGAATATAATTTACTAGAACCAAACATGATCAAACACATGCAAAGCCTACAAAATTGCTTGTGACGCAGCAGAAAACTGCAAGTAATTGATCATTTAATATCATTGTTGAAAGTATTAAATTTCAAAATATAAAATTAAACTAATTTAAAATTTTCTCAATGAAATCTTTTTACTTATTACAATAGCACTGCTTCCCGACTAGTCTAATCCTGTTATAGAATTAAAGACTAAATAAATTAAGGTGCTGGAAAATTTAACAATGAAGCAGCAAGTTAACGAGCAATACGAGAAAATTTTATTACTTAAACAAACTTACCACGACAGTCGACTCGGGATTCTAAGACCCACCTGAAGATACCCGGTGGACACTTTCATTGATTTTTCCAGGTTAAACTCAAATTAAAAAAATATATATTACTAAACGAACTATTCAATTTTACCATTCCTCAAAATATTGTAAGGACTCTGTTATTAAGATTATATTATCAGCTAGTGTTATGATTTAAAGATAAATAGTGTTAACAGATATTTGATATGGATTATTTTGTTATCTACACATTATAGGATTATCTTCATATTAGTATAATAATCATCTTTTTGAAACATTTATACGTCACGCGTGTGTCCGCTTTCCAGCATATTCAGTATATATTAACCTCAATTAAAATATATGTAATATTTACTCTAACAGACACTTTATGTTTTTATTATTTTCATAAGAAATGTATAGCGGAAATGACGAAATCATCTTACCTCATAATATAAATCCAAAAACTAGTTGTAAACTAAAATACATATAGAACGTAAGATGTTCTTACTGCAAACACTTCAAATTTGTAAGTGAATTTTAGATGTTACTCGGAATTCATACGTACAAACTTTAAATTGTGTTACAAATATGATCAATTCTGTTTACTAAAACCTTTAAAAAGTAAAATTATATTTCTACTTCTATATAAAAGTTTTGTGCTCTAGAGGTTTCTACAGTTAAGTAGAAATTGCTACAAGGAGACGATTGCATTGGGCTTATTTTCTTCACAAAATCGAGCTAAAATAGGCATATCTGGTGTTAACAGCATCCATAAAACGTAATTGTATAATTTTTGGATCTCTTTAGAGGGGCATGGAATCTAGGTTTCAGGATTAATGTTTGTAATAGCGTCACATATCGGAAGCTGCACGAAGCGGAAGATGAAATGGAGTTTAAATCAACATTCGTAGATACAGTGAGTTTTACAACGCTCTAAGAAAATTAGAATAGGTAGTATGTATACGCCATTGTTTTTAATTTTATAATATTTTAATGTTACCATGCAAAACAATTTACATTATTAACACAACGTTATTTCTAAAGAAACTAATGGTGAAATATTATAAACAATTATTCAGAAATATACGCTACATATAACATAAAAGAACGTGATTTTGATCCAAAAATATACGATACTATACTGTACGCCATTAGCCACAATAAAATATATAATATCAGCCGTTGTAATAAGAATAAGTTTTTTAAGTCTATTTTCATCCTCCGTTTTCCAGATTAGTTACCAAATTTGCTTCTGTGCAAAGAAAAGTTCAGTCTGTATAGTTTTGTTGTAAGAGTTAAATTATGTTTAAGATCAAAGTAAATTACTAAATGGTTATGTTAGTTATTTAGTTTGTATTGGATACAACAGATAGGGCTTGCGTATTTACCATTTAATACAACTAAAAGACTTAGCATAACGTTCATATGATATAAATCATAAAATCATAAATGTATCGTAAAATTTATAATTCTAATTTTACAGAAAATCTTGTGTACGCAGTTCTAATGTAAAAAATAAAACGGAGGGTAAAAAACCAATTAATTTTGATTTGTGCTAACTATACCTCCACTCAGACCCTTCAAATTGCAGTTGCTAATTGCACTGCAGGTAGCAGTTGCACAATTGTTAATTAAAACCAGAAACATATACGTAATGAGCTTCAGTGTTTATTGTAAACTGTGTGAATAAAGCATTAAAACCATTTCAACCAAGTTTAAAATAAAGGTTAGTACTTCATATTTCCAACACTTTTTGAACGCAATAATTTCAAAACCTTATGAGATCATGCCAATCAGCGGCCACGATCTTGTTGCTCCGTTTTTACTACAGCATTATCTTCAATATTTGGGTTTAATTAAGGATAATATCATGTTATATTTGGGGCCTCATTCATAACGTGGCGACTAAGTGCATTACAGCTCACGTATAAAGTAAATAAAGTCATTTATAATTGGAATTTGTGGACCGCGCAGTTATTCCAAAGCAATTGTGAGCGTTTCTCGGTCTCCGAATCAAAAGCGCTCACCATGTTAACTTACATTTGGCGTTTATGCTGCCTCAAGTGAACCCTCCCCTCCTTTATGTGAAAAGATATTCGACTTTATTGTGTCAATGCTCTTTATGTGAGCTGTTCGTTCATTTATGCCGGATGCAATACGTGTCGTAAGAATCACCACACTCTTCTACATTCACAACCAAACCATGCCACTTCTGCGGAGAATAATTCGCACCAGCAAAGACCTACTGTCAACAATTGGCATTGGCGTCAAGTACATTTGACAACATCGTACTTCTAAAAAACAGCAGGTATGGACATTGGAGATGCGAATGGAGAATAAGGACCTGCACAGTGTTAATAGATTCGGCAACGCAGTCGAACGGAAAGTTTGGTGAAGACACTAAATGTATAGATTCAAACATAAGAATTAACGGAATCGGGAATAGAAAATGTTCTGTCTCACATATTTTAGACTGAATTGACAGCATAGTGCATATCAAACAAAGTTAAGCTGCCTTCTTGTTCCAAAATTAATAAACAAAGTTCTGAACATTTCAATCGACACCAGAGCTTGAAACTTGTAACCATCAATAATACTTGCATACTCCAGCTTTAAGTGGCCAGGACCAATTGGCAAGCTGACAGGAAATTTTTAAGTTACTTTGGTTGGCAAGATAAAACTACATCGATTTGTGCCAATATGTCAGAAAATCTCGTTAGGTTGCGTCGCCTCTGGTAAAGAGAGAGAGAGAGAGAGAGAGAGAGAGAGAGAGAGAGAGAGAGAGAGAGAGAGAGACCTTTTTTGTGCAGGTGGATGATTACATTCATTGATGATAAATCTATCTGTATGAGTTGGTTTCCTGTAGATATCGAATGGGATACTATTGTTTTGTTCAATTTCATAAGTAAATTTAATATTAGGGTAAAACTAATTTTGAGTTGTGATAAAATGTTTTAGGTTTTCACTTTTATTAAATATTGTAAATACATCATCGACGTATCGTATCCATTTTTTTGGGAAATATATCATTTAGAAATATGGCTATAGTTTCAAAACGGCTCATAAAAATACTGGCAATAAACATGAAAGAGGATTTCCCATAGCCGTTCCATCAATTTGGGTGTAGTAAGATTCTCTAAATTTGATTGTGTTCTATTTCATACATAAATGTAGCATAACGGAGTAGTCATCAATTATTTCCTTTTTTTCAATTATTTTCAGTAATATCAAGGGACATATAATATTGAAACTGTAACAGTTAATGACACATAACATCAAGCTAACTAGTTTTGGCGGATTCTTCTTTATTTCACTATCCGAACTGTTTGTGCAAAATAGTATAGAGAGTTATTTATAAATTATATTAGAACGTAATATTTTTAAGGTTTACTGCAAAAAAATTTAGAACTATATACTTCTTGTACAAAAGTTACAAGTATGATATTTAATAACGTAATACTAATATTTTAAGGCGTTCCCCATAGTAACAATGTCAAAAAAGTGTTTTAATTCTTATTGTAAGACGCAAGCTTATAACATATTTGATATTAAAAGATTCCCTCATAGATTGTTAGGTTCACTCGCGAAATATTATATATTTGGTAATATAAAAACTACAAAAGTGTAACAAAATATTTATTAAAATCATTTGAAAATATCAAAATAGTTTTAGTACGTAATAAAAATAATTCCAAGTTAATACATTTTCCTACATAATACACGCAAAAAATTTAAAAATTTAAAGTTTTCAAGGGTTAAAATCTTCTAATGAATCTAAATGATAGCGTTTGAAGTCGGCTCTTAAGGTTAGACTATTGTTACTTTCCCCCAACAGGTATATGCAATCATGACCTACTATTCTTGTAGTTCTATTGTTCGCTATATATTGCTATAAATATTTTTCAACAATACAATAAGTTTATAACACAGTGAAGGTCTCCAGCAAAAATATGAATAACATATCTCTGTCCTTCCTAAATTTGTGTTGTATAAGTTACGGTTTTGTATGTATTACGTGTGATTACCTTTGGTGAGAGGCATATTATTTATTAGGTTGATTCCAAATCCTTTAGTAGTAGGATATCATAACAATAGCAACACAAAAATCTCAATCACTGAAAGGAAATATTTGCCCTTTAAAATCGAGCTAGAAAAGTATGCGTTGTGTCGCTTAATGAGACACTATCAAATCCAAAAGTATATTCAGTCATCTGTATGCCCGGAGACCTTGTTGAAATGACATAAGAGTCGTAAGAGGTGTTATTTTCGTGCTAATAGCTTTTGGAGGTTCATTTTATGTCTCACTTTCAATGATATCTGAAGTCTTTATATTTTTGTATTTTGTTGCTACTTCAGCAGCCTTAATGTTACTTTTGCATGAGATTAAGTCGTTTTCTTCGTTGCTTTCGTGACTGCTACTATCTTTCTTCTTTTGTGGACATTTCACTGCACTAGAGGGTTACTGGGGTTGTTTTGTTTTTTGGGAGCAGCTTTAGCTTCTTTCTTGATATCACTTGGTGATGTTCATCACTACTCTCCTTCTTCTGTTCGATCATTTTAGTTGGCATTGGTTTTACAAGAGCCTTTGGAATAGGTTAGGTCTCTTCAACATCACTACTAGTAAGAGGCTGCTTAGTCTGAGGCACTAGTGTTACAATAGCTTTGTTATTAGCTTAGGGCTTCTCTGGTGCAGGAGGAGAGCCTAAATAACTTTTCTTTACTACTTGAAGGCTTTTTAGCCACAGGCTTCCATAAAGGCTTTTGAACACTTTTAGGAGAGGAAGGTGTAGGTTTTACTATAGATTTCTGGGGTTCATTATAGCTGGTTACCTCACTACTACTTTGTTTCCTTTTACATTCAAATAAAACCATTTTTTATATCTTAATGCTGGAGCTGGTTACATGGTGCTGGAGATCGTGGATACGTAACGTGACACTTGCCTAACATAACTATTACACTTTGACATGTTTTAGTGGAAAAATTTGAGATTCATTAGTTATAATTTTAAGAGGAAATCTTGTTGCAGATTTATAAGTTCCAAATTGTAATTTTTGTGGACTTACAAATTGAGAACATAAGTCAATGATATAAAAGATATTTTTTAATATTTCCCAATTAAGCTAAATATACCATTGTTACTTATTTTAAAATTGATACAATGTATTATATAAGTAATTGTCTAATTTTCTTCTAATGAAACCAAAAACCAACGAATCCATAGGAGTTCATATCAAGTATTAATTGAAAACTTAAAAATGTTTTTGACACATAAATGATACACTAATGGCTCGTTTCACAAATTAAACATTTTTAACTTTATTCAATTTTTCATTACACTATGCGTAATGTACATTAGGAGTAGCAGCAAACACAAAGCTCTTTACCTTTACCTACGTGTGTAATTAAACTCATTGTAAATTTTAGTGACATAACCAACCATGCGCTGTCAGTAGATTACAGCCATATCTCATATCTATTGTTCAAATCACTTCGCATGATTCAAACCGCTGAATGGCCTACATGACAAAGACGTGCATTAATAAGTTACAATCCGTTTCTGTGGCTTTTGTTACTTAGCTCATTTTCTAGTTATTTCACATTTCGACTTACTAGAGATTATTACTGGGTATGAGGTAATATTTGCATTGTATTATTCTATATTGTTTACATACAAATTTTAAAATTAATTGACTAAAATATTACAGAGGCCTTTAAATTTGTTTTCATATATAACCATACAAATTGGTGCAAAAGAAGGAAATTATTTATTTATCTTTTTTAGTTATATTAAACACTAAAATGGTTAATTTCAGTCTCATGCAATGTCTATTATGGGGCTGGACAAATAATTAGCATAAGTTTATCAGATAATAAAACATACTAATATCCTTTACGTACTTTCGCAAACGAATAGATTTTATATATATATATATATATATATATATATATATATATATATATATATATATATATATATATTTCCTAAAATATTACCACAGCACTCTTTATCACAGTGACAGGACTGTTTTGAAGATTTTATAATCGGTTCTACTTCGTAAACTTGCGGAGTTCCGTGTAATTACATAACAGGTAAGTTAAAGTTTTTTTTATTGCACTCAATAAACGATAATCAGTAAAGTTTCCAGTCTCCTAATCTACATCATAACAATTTATTTAAATAGCAATGTAATTTAAGAATGAAACAGTTACTATGTGTAGCAATAAGTTACAAAAATGACTGCAGTAATCCATACAAATTTATTGAATGGTTAAAAGATGGTACATGTTATCTTTTATGCAAATAGTCTGTTAAGGCCATAATTCTCATTTGTGTGGGATTGTATCTTTCTATTAAATCTAATTATTTCTTCAGGCGGCAAACCTATGTCTTATAGATATTAATTTTCTTGAAGAATCTTTACTTTGTCGGTTGACAGCATAAGACACGTGTATGTAACTTCTACGCTGTAGGTAAGTTACAAAATAGGGCTTACCTACGGATTTCAAATGTTTTGCATTATCTACTGTTGACTGATCTTCATACGAATTATTTATATCAGTGCAAGCCATAAGGCACATGTGTGTTAAATTTCATAAAGCAAATAATAGTTCTTCTAGGAGTAGTAATTCCTATTTAACCAATATATGTGGGCATTTTTTCATAAAAATATTTTTGTTTTTAGTTACGAGGAAAGTGTGTGCGACTTTTCACCCTTCTAGGATTAAAGGAAGTTTAAAAATAACATTATACTTTCTATACATACGAATACCCTTTTTGAGCCCTATTAGCCATTTCAGTTTTAAAATATTCTACTTTCGAGAGTATGAGACACACAGCATGAACATTCCAACTTAATAGGAGATTGAGATGTTGAAAAACAAAGCTATAATTTTTGTAGGTTTTCGTATAGAGCTGTAGACTAGAAGGCAGGTTGAATAAGTTATTCCAGCATGCAGCCATGACGTCACGGTGGTACAAGTAGCGCGCGGCTCCCTATATATATCCTGTGTTAGCACTATTAGTGCCTTATGTGTAGTGATAAATAATATGGCTGTTATGTATGGTTAGGGGTTATTAACCTGCTATGGTAGGATGTTTACTGGGATATATAATGTAGAGCAAAAGTTATTTAAGTGCGAGACTAATTTTGAATATAACGTAGCAATGGTAATAAGGGTTAATTCAATTTGAATGTTGAATTTTGCTCTAGTTCACCGTTCTTTTATTACAGGAACCTTTTATTTAAGTTACAAGATATCTCTTCGGAGAAAAACCAATACAGGTTCCTGGAGTCAAGTCTGAGATAGCGTCAAATACAAGACGATGCAAAAAAAGGAAGGCGAACGACATTCAAAATCAACAAAGGCAAATTCAACATTTAAAATTATTCTTAAGGTTTGCATTTTCAGAAGGGTTGATAATGATGAAATTAAGTCTAAAAATTAGTGATGTTGATAAATTTAAAAGAATTAAAACTTTAAAATGTGTGGATTTTGGCCTATTTCATTTGCCTTTAAAATTATTTAGCTAGTATCATATGTTAATATTTTAAATAGCAAAATAAAGTACTCTTTAAAAAAAATTTCTGTTTAAGCAGTGTTTTTATTATTATTATCATTATATATGTTTTTTATTTCCGTAGTTTATTATAAAGAATAGAGCTTTAGTTAGTTTTGAGAATTTAACATAATCCCTCAAAGCTGCAATTCTGGAATAAATTTAGATTTCAGGAGAACTTTTACTTTAATATTTGCAAAATTATAAAATGCCCGAAAATGTATTTATTTACAGAAATAGAAAATCAATGGCTACATAAATGGTTTTTAGAGACAAGGACAGTTCACTTCAATATAAATTTAGCAGCAAAACATATGTCAACTTGAAATTAGTAAAGAAGGATTTATAGAACAGAGAAGAATGAGGGTAATTCTGACTAGGAAACCAGTGAAGGTTACAATGTGTTTAGAATTCAGACGTCCGAGTCATCCGTTTTATCTTAATCTACCTTGGGATCATGCGGTATATCAAGTCTACACCCTGTTTGTAGGTCTGCTTGCACTAAATCCAAGATATCTGTGAGGCTAATTATAAAAACCATTACCTTATATAAAGCTTATTTGGAATTCTTCATTTAAACTTCATTCTTTCATGAAAAAAGGCTTAATGCATCTGACAGTTATAATTGAGTTAGAGTTATGATTTAATAAAACCGGTACCTACCAGTAACACCGTATTTCCCACAGTTGTAATGAAGAGGGACACATTTATTTTTATAAATTTTTATACTGCTAATGTGCTAAGAGAGGTCTGTAAAATAGCGTCCATTTATATTTTATGATTTTGGAGTAAAATACTAAATAAAAACTAATGTTTAACAATACATTAGTAGTTGTGTAACGAATTTTACTATTAGCTTTTGGCAATCCTTAAATTTATATTAAGGAAATTGCTATAGTAAAAGTGAATAGTTTGCTTTGTGCGCATTTGTAAAATCATGATATTTTTATTGATAAATATTGGAAGAGATGTAGTTTGTGCCACAATTTTTTATTCACATATGAGAAAGTATAATGTTATCAATTATTGCAGGACAGTGGGAAGCACCAGTAATTCAGGAAAATACGCACAGTTAAATCATTACATTTTATTGCATTTCAATACTCTACAGATATAATCCAGCTAAAGCTGGTGCTCTCAGCTGATTGCGTCCAAAATCCCCGTTTAGCTTTTATTGGAGCCATGTCGTTTTGAATTACTCATATAGTAATGGGCAGTGATATATGTATATGGGCAATGATTGACATAGATTGATACGAGAAACTGTAACCCTAATTAAGTATTTTACGGAAAAAAGCGCAAAATATTTTAGCCAGTTTTAAAATACAGAGTGTGCCTGAATATAATTGTCACGGGTTCGAATTTCAAAAATTTCAAATACCAAGACAATTAATGGGGCATACCATTTCAAAGGTCTTTAAACGCCGAATATTTTTGTACATAATAATTGTTTTATATATCTTTGGTCTTGTACAAATAGAAGGTATGATTTGGATTTTTGTCATGTTTACTTTGGTACTTTTGTATTTTAATTTGCAACATTCAACTGTTATGTTGTATAAATCACAGGTATAGCTTTTGAACTGTATTTCCTTTTATCGTTTTAAAAATATATTGAAGTAAGGATGACAAACTCATAATATACTATAAACATTCTATTGATAAACAACTACTGCACTATAATAACTTCAGAAGTTCAATAATTTTAATAGAAAGGTTGGTATGTACGTGAGATACATATAGCATTTTTAATGTATTTTTTAAACACACATAAAATACCTGATTTATAATGATAATTTTATATTTCAGTAAATTCTATTTTTTTATACAGTAATGTTATGGAAACTGTAGCTTGTTGCTGACATATTTGTTTATTTGTTTTACGTAATTACCAAGACTTTATTATGTTTCTTTACAATTGTTACTGTTAAGTTTTTTTCTACTATTTGTCTCCTTGCGGTAAGTAAGGTACATACTTTAGGTTTAGAAGCTAATTTCCAGAGTGCTGAAGCTTTTGATACGCCTTTTTTCAAGATAATGTTATCAGATATGTTAAAGGTGGTGTAAAAACAAACAATATGTAATGTATGAATAAGAATCCTAATTCAAAAGTATTTTCTTCCGACCGTTGAAATTCACTTCCTGAATAATGTATTTACAATGTCACAGATTAGATTGTCTAGTCATCTCAATGCATGTATATATAGGTTTCGAAAGCCTACTTCGGCTTAAAAGTGTCTACTTCGTATCAAATGAAATTATCAATCAATAGGGAAATATTAGCTTACGCAACATTGTTTACATGATTGTCACCATAGTATATCACATTTGAGTGAAATGTAAAATACCAACGTAAACGTGATTTTTAGTTATGTAGACTTTTAAAAAGGCTACGAATGAATAATAAAGCATCAAGTCTACAACGCAACTTTCAAATTGCTATGATTTTATTTTTTTAGGAGAGACTGATTCCTTATGTTGTTCAAACTTGTGAACCAGCCGTCTGTTGCCTGTTGAACACAATATGGACAACAAATTGGATTTTTTCCAAGAACCACAAAAATGTTGCATGAAACTTAATAATTATTTCTTGGTTGATAAGATTTATAGTAAAATTGAAAAAAATATATACCGCTGGAAATTAGGAGTTCAATTAATGTAGAATAGTACCCAATTCTTAGACATGCTTACAATCAAAGCAATAATTTATACGGCCATAACATATTTAAAGTATGTTTACAATTTTTTCATATTATTCTTAAACTAGTAAGAAGATATTTTTTATAATCGATTAAATTACTACTTCTCGTTGTTCGCTTAGTAAAGCATATGCTGTTAGTTCTTGATGAACGAATAATCGTTTGTACCTGTACGTTTGAAAGCTGTCTAATGAGGTTACCTATATAATTGATATTTGGGTAGTCACATCCACAAAACTAAAAATATGGTTTTTAAATTCCCTCGGAATATTAACATTCTAACACGGAAGCACTTACGGCAGCACTAGTAGAATATGTTTCAAATCCACAAAATGGACGGATTGTTATAACAAACAATATTCCAGTCAAACCAAGATTAAAATGCATTTTCTTTTAAATATTGAGAATAGTAACAAATATATTGATGTATTTTATGACGACATCATAATTAAAGTAACAGTTTTTATAAATAATTCAAAAGACATGAATTTCCAACAGTGTCGTTTAGAAATGGAATATGTGTTAAGCATGCATACATAATGTGCTGCTATTGTATCAGAAAGATGTACGAGCAATCTTGCAGACTGACCTATTGTTGCGGTTTGCAGTGCATGCCAAGTTGCACCCGCTTCAACGTTCCACATTGTGAACATATCAATTTGGTTGGTTTTACAAAGTTTAAAACTCTTCCTGGTAATAAAAAAGCATAGCAAAAGGACTATAAATTGAAATAAAATAGTAATTTACTGATTAGTACAAAAATATAAATTACATATTCACTAGTTATTAGTGTTCAGGCACTCAAAAGTGCTGCCAAAGTATTTATTTTGGCCACATAATAAGGTAAACATAAATAAAGCCTTTAAAAATATAATATATATATATATATATATATATATATATATATATATATATATATATATATATATATATATATATAATATTATAGTATAATATATTATTAAGATATAATTATAATCGTGCTCATTTTGTTAAGAGTAATCTTCATTTTAGCTATTGTGGATGTTATGACACATGCACTATTTCACCTTACATTGAGTTAGCAAACTAATATCCTAGAAAATGGACCTGCATTGGACACTACAGTTGGATATTCAGTTCTAAATCTTTTGAGTTAATTTTAATTCAAAAATAAAGCTGTAACGATAGAAATCTACTCAGTACTTGCAGAATAAGTACTTCCTGTGATTATATTTTTATTGAATTAAAATTAGGCTATTACCGTTTTTACAAATTTAATTAATGTAAAAATAGTTTATTAGGCATGGTTATCCAATTATATGTTAGATTGGTTATATAACAATATTTTAAATCTTGCAATCATACTGTAAATGTTTAGATATCACTAAAACTATTCAGAATGTAGACTCCAGGATTCAAGTCTTTAACAATGTCTTATCTCGGGAGTTGAATTTAAGATACACTGATTTGCAGTTATATATTTTTCTAAATGTTAACTCGTGTAGAATTACTGTGAAAGTTTCGTCAATTCCTCATATAATGTAAGGAATTAGGATTATTTTTTTAGATTGAAGTTATATTTAAGACATTAACAATTAGCTACTCCGCCGAGTTTCGTAACCTTGGAAATCAGAAAAAATCTTTGACATTTAAGAAAACAAACACAATTGCGAATATGAGACTGTACAATGTCTATGCTATATTGATTCTCCAAAAGAGAGGAGGTACAGTTAATGCTCTGCAGGGCTAGCCTTATGTTTGTGTTGAAAGAACATTTTAATTAATATTTAACTCTTTAAAAATGATATTAAACGGTCTTGTTTATACAATACCTCATTAAATTCGGCTATACAATGGGTATTATTGTAATATGCTTTATACAATCATATCTTAGCTTCCACAAAATCAAGGATCTCTGCGTGGCCGGTAGCTTCAAAACCTGAAGTTCTCAAAAATGTTAAACTACTTTGTACGTATGAGAACTCAGAATTTAATATGGACCAAGAGGCCTTTTTAAACGAAAGTCTTTATTTTTCACAAGTAGAAGGAAGGGGAAATGTTCAGAGAGTGTGGTTTTCTTGAGAGCCTGGTAACTTCTACAGCTAGCGTATCCACATAACTTGGCATATACATTTGTCATAAGATCCCATATGCCAGGTTCCATTTTCTTTGGAAGGACCCGTAAGGTGCAATTCACATATGCAATATACATTAGTACTTAATGTTCGATTTATTTAATAAAAGAAAAAGATTGTCTTTAATAACTTACCTTTTTTTAAAGTAAATTTAAAATATTTTCAAGTGATATTATTTTCCAGTGACGAATTTTTTTGAAAAATATAAAGGCGTAACGCAATTTTTATATTTAAAGCAATTAAAATATAAAAAAATATGTTTCTGTTATTGAAAAATATGCATGTGCTTTTTAAATTATTCTACATCGTATTCATTGGTATATAAAAATTTTTGTAAACTAAAAACCCATCCATATGTGCTGTTTATATGGAGTTACACCAATCAATATCTTTAAATTTGACGTTCACTTGGTTCCGAATAAACAAGCACAAAATATGAGAATGTATAAAAAAAAGAATTGAAAATACTATTTAAAATATGTTACAAGTTTCAGATTAGGCTGATAGTTTACTTCTTGATTCTAATTTAACATTTAAATATTTACATAAAACAATTGTATACCCAACGTAAAAGCAGTGCACAAGCTAAATTCATTAACTATTAACCCTCGTTACTCAGGACAACCGGAACAGCAAAAAGATTTAGATTTTCTCAAATGGTTCAATAAAAGTAGGAACACTGGTTTAGCTATTGGTAGCAGATTACAAAAGGCTTAAAAAAATTTTCTCTTACCTTTTGGATTTTTAGTTTTTAATTTATAATTCAACTTTAATAAATTGATTACTTATTTTATCTGAATTTGTCATTATTCTTGATTACCAATTAAATGCATTACATTTAATGTAATATACCATACAAAATGTTCTTAAAATTAAAAAATCTGTTCCACCGATCCAGTCTTATTTTTATATACAATATAATGATTTTTAATGCTCTATATAAAACGTCTGGTAATTGTTGTAATCATTACTCTTTGATACAACCCGCCACGAAGTTTCCGATAGTAAACGTCAAGCTCACCGGAACACAATCTTTCCATCCCATTGATGAGCTGCTGTATTGAGAGTCAACATGATTACAAATGGATTTTGTGCTCCTTGTTGTCTTATATTTCTGAAAACATTTATGCTTTCTTTCATTTAAAAAGAAGTTTAATTATACATAAAAAAGTTTTTTATACAATATTCCACTTGCTATAAACGATCAACTTATATCGCATTTATACCTTTTGAAAATCCATATTCTAACCGAGTCATAAAAATGTATTGTTTGTGATTATAGCCCACTTTGTTAACTTCATCTTGATACAGCCCTCTACACAGAGTTAAATGTATCATATCGCCAGACATATTGTTGTCTTATAGGTAATTTTGAATTTGAGAACAATAATTAGTATCCATTAATAAAAATCTTCTAAACATTCCTTTAAGTAATCTACTTAACTTCAATTAAAGACATTGTGTTGGTATCTATCACCAAACCAAACGTAATGAGATTAGTTTCCACTGCGATGTAAGCAATGTATATCTATATTTTAAATATTTATGATTTTAATGACTGAGTTTTTGTAGGTACATATAGCGTTTAAAATTACTTGTATTTTTCATTATAGGCAATTGAATTGAAACTAAATAAAATATTTGTATAACCTTATGTCCAAAATAAGTAGGTTGGTAATCACACAAACCATAATAATACCATAAATATTGGTATAGATAGATTTTACACTACGCAAACTTTCAAATCTAGAGTGTAATAAGTCTATTGTTTAATTGTTGATGTTTTTAACTACCTAAATGCGAATTTTTGCCGGTAACAAGTCTCACATTTCATGCGCACAATCAGTGAATGTAATAGTTATACCAGACCAATATAGTATTGTTTTTTTATATCCCGGCTTCTAAATTTTCATGTAGATCATTAAAAGCAATATACATTCAAAAATGCTTCTAACTGTTCATATTTGCAAATGATGAGTGATTTAGTATATAACATGTTTATAATAAAAAGGCTGGATTTAGCAAGAATTATTCTTGTTGGTACTTAAGATATACGTTTTAAATGTTGAATTGCGTCAAAAAGAAACACATATTTTCATGCTAGTAGAAATTATTTAAAAGGTAATCTATATGGCTCTGATTAAAGAATCTTGATTTAAACACGAACGAAAATAATGTTTTGGTAGTCTACCATGGCTAAATCAAATCTAATATAACTATGTCGTGTAGCTGCTGAATTACAGTAATAGAAAAATTACGCATTGATTGTAAGACGACACAGTAAATAATGAAATAAGTGTGCATTTCTTTTTAATTTATTTATGTTATGATAAAAATATAATTTTGAAAATTTAGCTTTACAGCCCATTTAAAATTGAATGAAAATAATTGGACACATTATTATTACTGTTTTTATATAGAATATTACTGAACAACAAAGCTCAAAATGTAACCTTGGAAACCCACTAGAGTGTTAAATTAAGTGTTCCGCTAGACTTCTCAACTTTACGGTTGCTTTTTTACCCAGAAAGTTGTCATGGAAACTGATCCTTAAGAAAAAAAAGATCTTCGCACCCAATTCTCACGTAGACTAAGCTAGATGCACTTCTATATCAGGAACTGGCGAATTTTATATAAAGTTTTAGGGATATGAATTGTTTTTCAAATTAAAAATTTATTTAAATCTTTATCACAGGAACTAAATATAAATAAACACAGCTTAAATAAAGTTATAGTACTAACAATGTTTTTCGTAAGTATTCTTTTATTTCTGAACATGTTGGATCAAAAGATGATGTTATGACAAATATTATTACATGTGAGTATTTTCTCCTGTAAAAAAGTATTTTACACAGTGTTTTGCGAGTTACTGTTTAGAGAAAAATTGAAGTTTGGTGTTCTTACAAAAGTATTCAAGTATATTCAAGTATTTGGTGTATACTAGTATTCAAATGTCTAATGTCTCAATAGTCTTTAAATACTATAACAATTATTATTATATTATATTACAGATGATTTTCAATGTAAGTGAAGCAGGCAGGTTTTTAAACAACGAAGGATAAAATGTAAAACTAAAGTTTAACAAGAAAAACCCTTTCATCATAAAATTAATTAGGACTTTGTAATAAGAAAAGGCCGAATTTTTTTGTTAAGAGATATATTGCTATAATAAGGTATATTATTTTTCACCTGTAAAGAATGACAAAGATAAATAGGTATAAATATTTAATTTAGTTACGTTACAGGTTTATATCCTAATTTGAACAGGAAATGTAGAGCTCAAGTGATTCAAAGTTAATTGCTTTAATTATTGTGTGTACAATTATCTTAGTTGTGTTCAGTAAGAGAGAGAATGTGTAACAGACTGTCCTCCTTTACGTCCAATCCAATGGTTTAGTAATGTTAATGTTTCTACCACGGTCATTAAATAGTATTATCCAGATAAATATTTATATATCATTTTAAAGTTGACGAAAGATAATGAGATTCAACTTTTCCAGGATAGTGTTCTAATAGATTTCATACGAAATGCTTAAGAACAGATTTATTGCTTCCATTACCAGATACATTGTTTCCATTGTCAGCTGATACTTCCTTAAAATAGCTGATCGGAGAAAATTTTGTATAAAGCTAATTCTCCCTCATTGATTATTTGTTATATAATTTGTTATAAATTCATAATTCTTTTATAAATTAACTATAATAATAAAATTTTCAAATTCAATGCTAAATAAAACTATTGAAAATGTTATGTTTATATACAGATGAATTATACGTTTTTCTTTGACACTTATTCAAATAGTGTTATTAATTAAAAAAAAAAATAAAAGTTAAAGTGCAATAAACACGAAGAATTTGACTGAAAATTGTAGCGATTACATAAAACTATTGAGTTAAAAGTGATAGTCTTTATTTAGGTAGAATTTAACCAAAAATAAACCCGTAAGGAAATTACCTTTAAAATAAATATTAAGAAAACATAAAGTCTATAAATAAAAGCTTAATAACGTTACCTTTAAAAAGGGGGGTGGTAACGAAGCAAGGAGCAGGGCTGGTGACTTTTAACAAGACACTTACATACATAGTATTACTAGATGGTAGAGAAACTAGCTTTATAATATTTTTTTCTCTAAAACTACTTATATACTGGATTTAATGTGGAAATTGAATAAAATGTCAGTTTCATCATAATTTTTAATACCATAATTTTGTTTCTTTGTATTTACAGTTTATGGCATGAGCCGAAAATAAACTAAATTTAAGAATTTATTCAATTGTATGTACAGTAATGTTAATTTTCCACAATTCTTAAATGATACATTTTAAAGTACTGAATAATACAAGACTAATATTTCGATATATTATGTAGGATTTTTTTATATATACATACATATTATATATATATATATGTATATATAATGAATTAAATATGTATAAATGGTAATAGCCTCTTTTAATTTCAATAAACATTAGAATCACAAAAAGTGCTTACTCCGCTGGACCTCTCCGGATCTCTACATTGCTGGATGAATGTGCTACCATTACAACGCAAAGCCCTTTCTTTTACTTTACAAAATAATTTTGTGTTTGGCCGTATCTGTCACTTTATGCGTTAAAATAACCAAACTCACATATGAGGTATAATAAATATAATATATTCTTTATTTATATTTATTACACATTCCTTAATTCCTTCATTCCTTTGTTAAAATGTTTATCATAATTTTGAAAATTTTAATGAATTATTAAACAAACAGCAAAATGAGACAACGCGGAAAAACATTTGGAATTAACGCTTAACACTAGTTTAATTATATGTAAAAACAATTTTATCATTTCATTTCTTTCAGAAAATTAGTCCTGCTTTTTTAATTTGTACCAATTCTTATCAAAATTCAGCATTTGTTCACGTAAATTATTGTATTATTGGTTTCATCTTAACAACCCTCAATATGGAATGAATACGGTAGGACATTATGTTATATTCACATAATTTGTATGTACTTTAAACATTAATCACTAATATTTAAATCGATTTGACAAACGTTTACACTACCATATATATATATATATATATATATATATATATATATATATATATATATATATATATATATAATATTGAAGGATAATAACATACTTATATTAAATCTTATACCCATGAGCGTGTGAATGGTCATGGACTATCTTACAATTCATTCTCGCCTATGCAGAAATAAATTCCGTGAAAACTTTAAACTTCACACATAAAATTATTGTTTAAATCTTTTGCGGACATTTTGAGTTACGTTACATCTCTCACCAAGGCCCATGTTGAAATACCATATCATAGCTCTCAGTTGCGCAAATTTGTTTCTTTCTTAATTACCTGTATCGTTAATGGTCTTCAATTAATGTTAACTTTTGTACTGGCGCTTAACAAAATCCACCAATCTCATGCACAATCATTGAATTCAATGTTAACTACGTAGAAATAAAGATTAGTAAAAATATTAACTAAATGTGTATTGGTCACTTCCAGGCAGATAACATTTACAATATAAAGCAGTAAACAATTATCCGTTAGCATGAAAAAAGTCTCTCATACAAGGGTAATACTGTTAAAAAGCAATTAGGATTACAGCTAATGGCTTTATACTCATCAACTTTTTATAGGGGTAATCCTTACGGTATATGTGTTTCCTTCAATAATATGATATAAATTTGTGCCCCAACGAACGAGTTTACAACTATTAATAGTAATGGTTCGTAATAAATTATATCTTCAAGCATTCCAATGCAAATATTTACCACTAATTAACAATTGAAGAAGATTTAATGGTATATGGATGTTGCAATCACTCGCATGAAGGTACATTTGCATAAGATTCTTTGCAGTGTCTCTGATAAAAGTGTCCAGATGTGTAATCTATTAACTCCTGGACCATTAAGACAATTGTGCATATTCTTTATGTAGATATAATTATACCGTCAAAAGAAGGATTTTTTCATAAATATGTTGTAAGACTATTCAACATAATTCTTTTTATAATTTGAATAATATTTGCCTGCTGTTTAAAAGCATGTCATATACGAGTAATGTATCGTATATTTTGTTTGTTACTATTTATTCCGGAATAGTTTGATGCATAAAATATAATAATATATATATATATATATATATATAAATGTGTACATGAAGCATTTAACATGTAAGATATAACTCACATAATTAACTACTTTAACTGGACCTATATTAACTAGGTTCTACGTTTCTTCAGATATTTAAAATTTTACCACATGAATATTTACAAGAGTAATTATTCCTATAACATTGATTGTTAAAACATTTAATAATTCTTTAAACGACGTAAAGCTTTGTTCACTTATGGTCAATAATGACTATCAACTGTTCAAATAAAACAAATTTGTAATTTTGTGATTACTTTCATAAAATTCACCATATATTGTATACTAACTGAATATACTAATAGAATCTAAACAAATACTTCTATATATATACGTAGCGATAAAAATATGAATAGTTGCAGTAGGTCTACATAAGTTATTACTAATCCCAACAAAATATATTAAGGAATATCTGTCAGACTCTGGTGGCAGTTATTTGTTTCGCTTTACTCAAGTATTTTTGTTCAAACTCAACATTAAAGAAGAATTCTGAGCTAGTGGCCAAAATAAAGGAATTATACTGATAACAGCGATGTCCCATTGGATTTGATTCCTTAACAAAATACACAATTACATTTTCAATACTTTTGCAAAAACTTATACAGTACATTAAACATTAAAAACATATTTCATTTCTTACTCATGGTTCAGTTATGTAAATTCTTTAATAAAAACTTAAAATTGCAGGCTATAGGTGACTCTTATTGTACATTTTAAGGCATGTTTTAGGTAACTGTTGTTAGTTTTTACCATTTAAGTAAAAGTAATGGTTGTTAGTTACGATAAAGAGAAATAGATTATGTATACTCAAACCACAAATATTATCACACGTGATAAATAAAAAGTTACTTCTATAAGCAATATATTTTATACAGAATTACTGCACTGTGGAAAATATCATGTCAAGGAGTGTAGATCAATTAGCTGATCATTTAACACGTTGAAGGTCGTTTAAAGTTTTGAAGTCCAACTTTTCTGAACAATTAGAACATCTAAAATAAAAACTTATATTGAACATCTTATTTCCTATTTTCAGAGAATTCTTTCATATTCAGAGAATTTTTGAATATAATATAAATTTATAACTATTCATTTTTTAATTTTCATTATTTTAAAATTTGTATGATATCACAAATTTATGTGTATATACGTTTTTCTTTAACGTTTCCAGCCTTTTTAGATTAGTAGATAACTTAATAAGATAAACGCACAGCCCTATAGTGATTTCGATATTATCATGACTGATATTAAAATTGTCTTCTTTATAACCTAGGTGAAAATAATTTGTTTTTACCAAATCTTCCATGACATCATTGGATAAATCAAATTTTCTATTCTTTCCTCTGAGATTTATGTTATAACTTTGAACGTATTTTTTATTTTTTCTGCCCAGCAAACCTTATAACTAGACAAATACATACATAATTAAAGTAAAAAAAACCATTGAAAATATCTAGACTAATTTGATTTATTCATTTAAAATCAATAAAGGAATCTATTACAACAAAATTCCATATTTTGATAAAATAAATGTAAATACGGTACTTTAAAAAAAAAAGATTAAAATTAGAAATGATAAGCAAAACTCCAGTACATCACTCACTGTAGGATTGGTATATAAATTTTGACAAATATTTTATATTTAACAATACAAACTATTAGATTTTTTAACTATACTATAACGACTTAGATTGTAGATATTAATATTCAGATATCCAAGACGATATAAAATATTTTATTGATTAGTAGGCTCCGAGTGAATATTCAGTAAACTTTATTACTAGATTTTTAAACTATTAAATATTATCTGGTTCGACTTAAATAAAAATAACAGTTCTAAATTAAAATAATGATTTATTTTAAAATGGCAAATTAATAAGTTCAATGTTTCAGAATTTTCATCACTCTATTTTCACAAAGAATTGACAAACAGTTTAGTACTTTTAAAAGGTTATTTGGCAAAAAATAAAAATATTAATCAAATATATCAAACTAAAATCAGAGCTCTCTTCTAAAATGAAATAATAAAGTTTTCAAATAAAAACCACATACCACTTGGAAATAACTAAAATAAAAATGTTCACTCCTCCTTAGTTCATTCTAAAATTCAAAATAAAAAATCAAACTTCTCTTTCTACTCATATTCAATTAATTTCCAATTAATAATTCATAATAAAACATTTCCAATTAAATATTAATGAATTAATACATTTCCAAATCTCAATTAAAGTTATTAACAAAGTTCAATTTAATTCACCTTTCTTGCAAGTTTGAACCAAATGTAGCCTATCTTGCTTGATTCTATTGTACTTTATTGTTCATCAAGAATCAGTTATGCAGATTGCTCTGTAGTTTCTATAAATTTAATTTTTCCTATAAAAAAGACAACAAAATTAATGTAATAACAGATCTTGAAGACTATTTCAATATAACGTACAATAAATTTGATGCTTACCTCAACACCCCTCGCGGAAAAAACATTTAGAAACACGGCGCAATGTAATTAACTTAATTCACGATAAATTACCAAAAGAAGGGCGAAAATTATAAGCTGGCGGTTATATAGTTCCCCTTGGTTCCCTTCTGATGGACATCTGCGGCGTTCTCTCATTGGTCCAGCCGCATCCAACTCGAGAAACAATAGCATTGCCAGATCTCACGTAACTGCAGTACAAAACAAGTTATCAATTCAAGGCAGTGAACCGCCTTCCTAATAATTTACAATTACCAGCAGTAACTTTCCAGATGATTACATATTCGTTTTTATCCTAACTTCTCACAATCTAATTTAAAATTAAATCCCAATATATCTTTCCTAAAATGTTCATTTAATTTAAGTTTTAATTAATAAATTAGCCAATGTGTCCTTTAAAAACGCTACATATACCGTTAGTTTTTAGTTGCAGAGACATATAAGCTATTCATCTATTACTTAACCGAATAATGTAAAACAATCTAGAGTATAACATTTTTCCAAGAACCGGTCTCAATACTGACAATCAGTATAAACAAATCCCGACATTGCTTCTGAGTTTAATTTCAATTTAACAACTCCAAAAGCACTCTAACCCTATTAAGAATGATATTGACTATCCAATTCAGAGTGAAGGGATGCACTTGTTATTCTTGATGTTATTGACAAATATTGTGAGAAGTTCCCATCTCATCTTTTTATATCACATTTTTCATATTTTTTGTTCTAAGATTAACGCTACCGGAAATTTAGGCGTAGTGTGTATCTTTGATTGGGGTGGGGGCAGAGATACAGAAGTCTGTTAACTACTTATGTTTATTTCTCTTCAAGATACATATAACCGTACGATTAAGTTATAATTTTATGAAAAATTGTCATATATGAGGACAGTGAAACATATATTTAAACTTAGATAGATAATTTCTGTTCCTATTGTAACTGCCCTATAGCATTTTATTAGGAGGAACGTCTGTAAAATCTTAGAAAACTCGTCACTTCACTTATACAAAAAGTGTTTTTATGAATATTATACACTTTTCAACATTATCAACTCTCATTACACGTTTGTCCTTGTAAACCTCAGTCATAATATTGTCAAACAACAAATAGGATAACATCAATACGAATAAACTATTTTTAAGCTATACTTTATAAAAATATAGAATTATAAGTATATAAAGAAACAAACACACATAACTAACATTATGCTTTAATCAACCATTACATTAGCTGATGGAGAAAAATATCGTCGTAATTATAGAGTTATGTAAGAGGCCAAAGAAAAAAACTATAAGTAGTATACTTTGGCCGTTCCTGGGACAAAGCACCTGAGACCGGTTCTGGGACAAACCGTGTGAGACCGAATCTGGGACAGAATTGTTAGAGAGCGACTAAGAGTGTGAGTATGGGTAGTCAGAACCGCGCCGCGCGAATCACCACGCATGTCATCGCTGTCCCGCCACCGCGCAGACACCACACGTTGTTACTGTAAGTATACAAGCAATCGGCACGCGCCTCGTCATCGCCGCGCCGCGCGACTGCTGAACCGTCACCGCCAAGCAATTGGCACGCGCCTCGTCAGCACCGCGCCGCGCGACTATTGAACCGTCACCACCACCACGCTGTGTGAGACACCGCGTGTTGTTTCTATAAGTATACAAACAATCGTTACGCGCCTCGTCACTGTCCAGTCACCGCCGCGCCCGCGAGACATCGCACCTTATAAATTACTAGTTTGGTATACTGTAAGTGTATTGTGGATAGTATCAGGAATTAATGAAGCAGAAAAGTCGGAAAGAAATCCTGATTCGAGCATTAGAGGTTCATAAACCTGTGGTTAAGCGATTCCCTAAGAGAAAAATTGTAACTTTGGGTATTCATGATTTGTGGGCTGCAGACCTTGTTGTAATGATTAGGTTTTCAAAGGAAAATGATGGATTCAGATACATACTTAATGTAATTGATACGTTTTCAAAATATGCATGGTCAGAACCATTAAAAACTAAAAGCTCACAAGAGGTTACTAAATCGTTTGGTAAAATATTAGGAAGAGCAAAATTGGTTGGTCACAAACCCCCGTACCTTCTTCACACGGATAAAGGACAAGAATTTGTTAATAAGGAATTTAGAGAGTTTTTACACAAAAATCAAATAAAGTTATACCATACTGAAAATGAGGAAAAAAGTGCCATTATAGAGCGTTTCCATAGAACTCTCAATGAAAAAATAAAAGTGCACTTTTAAATTCAAAACTCTTTTAGATGGGTGTCACATTTACAGAAGCTTCTACGTCAATATAACAGTAAATTTCATAGCACTATAAAGATGAGCCCATCAGAAGTGAATTCAAGCAATGAACAATTTTTAAGAAACATGTACGCAAACACTGGACGATGTCTAGTATTCAGACCCAGACTTTCGGTTGGAGACCGCGTAAGAATTACTATAAAGAAAGATGTATTTGGAAATAAATACCGCAGAAATTGGACAAGAGAAATTTTTCGGATTGTGGCTGTCAACAAAACATGCCCTGTTACTTACAAAATCGCAGACCAGTCTGGTGAGGAAATAATAGGATCGTTTTATGAAAAAGAGTTACAAAAAACTATGTTCTAGTTCAGAGTCAAATGTATTAGTAAGGCTCTCATCCTTCCTTCCACTCATCCCACTCACCCACCCTCTTCCTACTCCTCCCCCTTTTAGAGTCAAATGTATTAATAATGCTCTCATCCTTCCTTCCACTCATCCCACACACCCACCCTCTTCCTACTCCTCTTCCTATTCTCACCCATCCATACCTCATCCTTTTCCATCGTCAATCGCCCATACAATAAGAGAGTAGCCAGCTCTATAATAATGGTGTTTTCTCCTGCTAGCAAGCAAACAGCATTTCTCAATGCTACGGATGGTCTTCGAAGATCATCAGTCAAGAAATGTCCGAATTGTGGAGAAGAGGTTACTGCATCTAACCTATCCCGCCACCAAAAAACAAAGAAGTGTATCCATACCTCATCCTTTTCCATCGTCAATCGCCCATACAGTAAGAGAGTAGCCAGCTCTGTAATACTGGCGTTTTCTCCTGCTAGCAAGCAAACAGCATTTCTCAATGCTACGGATGGTCTTCGAAGATCATCAGTGAAGAAATGTCCGAATTGTGGAGCAGAGGTTACTGCATCTAACCTATCCCGCCACCAAAAAACAAAGAAGTGTATGTCAGCGTCAAATCCACCAATCTATGCTTCTTCCAACGGATTCAATGAAAAACCTCCTTCGATGAAACAAGTATGTTCAAGGTGTGGTGCTGAAGTCAGGAACTCCTCCATGTCCCGCCATAAAAAAACAAAGAAATGCATGTCCACGTTAGACAGACAAACTCCGGATTTTGATATGTCTATGTTGGAAAACTACACTGATGCTGTGAGTGACAATCAATTCCAGAACGTGATTGCTGATTTTGATATGTCTATGTTGCCAGAGTCCTATTCAAATCTCAGACCTGAAGAACAAGACGCGATTGCTGATTTTGATATGTCTATGTTGCCAGAGTCCTATTCAAATCTCAGACCTGAAGAACAAGACGCGATTGCTGATTTTGATTTGTCTATGTTAGACACTCCAGATTTCTATTCCAAAATTAGAACTATAATTGGTCCATCTACAGCTGACGCTCCAAAGTTTGAACCACCAGTAAAAAGGATACACCCCGATTCATTGAAAATTAAATCAATACTTGGTCCACCACCATTTGAAGTTCCGGATAAGTCACACTATTCACTGCATATACCATATAGTCCTGTATACCATTCACCACTACATATCCCAGAGAGTCCAACATACAACGTGCTTAGTCCGACCGATGTACGTGCTCAAATAAAACCCCAGAAGAAACCATGTCCAAAATGCAGTAAGGAAATAACGGTTTCCAACATGGCTCGGCACCAAAAATCTCAGAAATGTGCCAGAAACCAGCATGGTATGACATATAACGAACGTCTGAAAAAGATGGAAATCAAACCAGCTCCTAAAAGTAAAATGTGTTGGATTTGTGAAACACCAATAGAGTCATCCAACTGGAACCGTCACAAACAATCGAAACGCCATATCCGCTTGTCAGCACTTCATGAAGGTCCTCGATACAGGAGTGAAATATTACCCATTACGAGACTGACACCAAGACTGCCGGCACCCACTCCAGACATCAACATGCTGGTAAAGAAATACCCAAAACGACCAAGGGAAGTCAAACAAGTACCGAAGGTCAATACAAACGATATAGCTCTTGAAGCGATGATCCGAAAACCGACTAGACCACAAAAGATTCCTACAGGTGTGAAAAAGATTATTAGTGAGACACCGACTAGTACAATTAATAGTGAGAATTCGATTAGCCCTACCATGGAAGAGAGACAGCTTCTGTCTGAAACAGAATCACCTTCAACACCTCATCTGGTTCCGGTACGTACTCCAGAGGAGTCACAGACAATACTTGATGAAATATCAGAAGTCCAGTCGGCATTCACGGGAAGATTGAAAACGTATGTGATTATGAACAAACGTGGGATCAAAGATCCAAAAATGTTTCTTGAGATATGCAAACCACTCGTTGTAGAAAAACTTCAGGAAGCTGTAAAAGAAAAAAAATCTTAAGGTAAACATGGTTTATCATGCTGAATTCAAGAAAATAATAAACGATGTGGAGATGACTCAAGTCATGAACTTTAAAACAAAAAATCAAATTCTTTACTCGACAACGTCTCCGTCTGACTATTATAACTCAGCAAAACTTAAGATGTTGGTTGAGATGGAGGAGTTTGAGGCAAACGGTTCTCAATGGTCACTAAAAAGTGTGAAAGACTTGGAGATCAGAGTCAACCGATACGTTCCTTTTCACGGATCCAGCTATGTGGTTTTACCAAAACAGATTCAATCCAAAAAGGCTGTTATTAATGTAAAAAACGAAGATCAGAAATGTTTTATGTGGTCTATTCTGGCAGCTTTACATCCAGTTAAGGTTGTGGCGTTTGCCACTTTATTTTGTTGGTCTTTGGACGGACCGGGAGCTGTTTCCCTACAGCTGGTCGAGCCATCTGTTTTACCAGATGGTTGATCTCTTTCTAGATGTGTCTGTGGCTTTCTGCCTTTTTGATTGGTTCTAGTTTTTCAGGTTTTCTAGATTTCTGGAATTAGGTTTCTTGTGCTCTTCTCTTCTGGCTTCCGTAGGGCGAGGACATCTTGGAGTTTTCTGTGGTCGGAGTTACAAAATCAAAGCTGGCTGCCCGCTCCCTCGACGAACCGGCACGGTGTTTTGGTGTTAATATCGTATGCCTACCTTCCAATCAACGTTTCACGACCTCGTTTAATATTTAGGACCCAGTCTTTCCAAATTCAGTGTACGAATTCAGTCGCAAATTGGTAGCAGAGCGTGGTTTGAAATGGAAGGCTAGGCTAGCCGGTGGGAGCGGAAGAATTCTACACAACTATTAGAGCTAAGTCCTAGTTTTAAGTTTTTTAAGGGGGTAGACGTTTTCCAAATTTTTTTAGTTTTCTAAATTGTCCTTAAACTGTCTTTTTTACTCTAAATGTTAAACTTTTTCGAAGTAGCTTGTTTTTAATGTGCAGGTCTGAGCCAGGCAGTTCTTGCAACCAACTGCTACCTAAGCCTAGTTCTGTAATAATTGAAAATGTGAGTTGCAGCATTTCTTAAACTTTAGTAACTTATGCTCACTAATTATTTAGGCATAGGTAATTGGTTGATGTTTTTCAAGCTTAAAATTTACTTTAAACCAAATTAATAAAATTTTTTTTTTTCTCGCCAAGTTAACTCTTAACCTATCTTTTACTTTCACCTACAGTGTAGCCTGTTGCTTTAAATAAACCTTGTAGTTAATTATTTGTACTTTTTAAACTTTAGCTAGCACCTTTTAGTATATTAATTTAAACTTGGCTCAGATCTGTGCAAGTGAAGTCGAAGAAAATTCGCAGATGCAGTTGGTGGCCACTTATTGTACTGCCGGCTATGACTAGCCTACCTTTTGTTTTTAAAGTTATTAGCTTTCTGGTTACTATTTAATACCCCCTTTTCAGTTTCACCAGATTATTTTACTATGGGTTGTCTTTTGATGAAAAGTGTTCTTGTTTTTATATAAATTGCTTTCCGTTCCAACCTTTCTTCTCTACATCTGAATTAATTAAAATTTTAACCTCTCCACACCAACCCTTAGTTCCAAATGCAATTTATTGGTGTTATTCATACTTGATTTATTTAATTATTTAGTTATTTATTTATTCTTCCAGGGGGTTTACACCACTTGAACATGTTATAAGTTAATAAGAACTTAAATTTTTAATAGCACTAATATGATGATTTTTGTCTACTGAGTTGAATTTGTTCAAGTCTTGCAATGTATTGTTAGTTAATATTAGCCTACACGCAAGGCAAGTGAAGTGTTACTGTTAAATGTATCTGATAATTTTTCTACATAGAATTATGTCAAACTTTTATGTAGGCCTATGCTATTTGATTGTTCAGGGCAGTTCAAACTTAAAGGGTTGATTTATTCTAACAGTTTGCAATTTTTTTTCTAAAACCTTCTTCAAAACTTTAATGTTATTGTAAAAATAATTCTTTTGTAGTCTATTATTAAAAGCCTTTTGCTTCTTTTGATTAGTGCCTGTTTAATTTAACAGTTAAACTTAATATCTAGTACACCTTTAGTTTCACCTATTAATAAAAATAACATAGGCCTGGGTTTGTTTTGTAATTTTTTATGAAGTTGCATCTTGGGGTTGGATTTGACGTGCTGACATACATATAAGTGGTTTAATTACTTGTAAAACTAAACTTTCTTTCCAAAATGTTGAAACATCCTTTCTTTTACAAACTTTTAAAACTATAGTTTGCCACCTTGAGGGTTCACTGTTTTATAATATACCAAACCCTAGTGGACTCTTTGGATTGATTGATATGTCAGGTTGCTTGATTCAACTTCGGGTGTTTTAACTTACCTAATCTCCAGTTTAGCCTAATTTAAGCCTTAAGTGGTTAAATAATTTTTTTTTTCCTTTGGTCTTTAATTTCTAAATTTTTAATTCTTCACTGGGGTTTTTTTTTGATTCTTGGCCTCAAAAGAGTTTTTTTTAGGGGGTGTTCTAAATTACTTACAGTTTAAAGGGAGAGTTTACTATTTTAGGCTTGGGTCTCATTCACTTGGGCCTTGTTGAACTTTATGTAGTAGTTACCCGTAGCGCTACTATGCGACTCGCACCACATATTTTTTTGCTCTTCTACGGTACTGTTGCTCTTGCTTTTAATTAAATTTTTTGTTTACTTTGTTTCCCTCTCTTAATCTTTAAGGATGTGAAAGGCGTTTTGTTAGGTTTTTGAATACTTTGAACTTTCTCAACCTGTTTGAGAGGAAACACTTTGAGTCTACCCCCCACTGATGGCAACCGACTTTTTTTTTGTTCTGAAAGCCAAACTTGTTGATTTTATTTTCTGCCTTCACCTGTTGGTGATACTGGAAGTTGGTTTCATGGTAATAATAAGGCATTGTACTATATGCATTTATTTATTGCAATACTATAAATTGTAATAGTTATTTTTTACAACTTGTACTTTTTGCACTCAACACAGTAAATTGCCCTTATTTTTCTCTACATATTTTTTGCTGTGGCTTTGAGGTGTCCCAATTCAGGGAAACTTATTAGGTCGGCCCATGTTTCCCCCCTGAAGAAATATTTTGGGCCTATATAAGACCAAAGCGCCGCTGCCGGGACGTTTATAGGGATAGTTTAGGGCTTAGTGATGTTAGATTAGTTTTTCTGTCTTCTTCTTCTCTTCCTTACACCACATTAACACTCTGATACTTTTACTTTTCCTCTTTTACAGTACATATACACGGGGGAATCGGGATTAGCATTAGTTGTTTAGAGAATTTTTTTTTGCTTCAGCAATTTTTCTAGGCTGTTCTTCGGGAGTGGACTTTATGTTTGTTTATTTTTAACATTCCCGAAGGCAGTCGCGCAGCCTGCTATCCTTGGTTCGCGCAACCCATTACATTTTACAACACAAGCTTACATTTTCTTTCCCTTTTCTTTTTTGTTTTTTCTCTTGTATAGTAGGGTCAGTCCGTTCGCAGTAGGTGAAATTCTTCTTTGTTATTCAGCTAAGTTAAGCAGCGATGGATAGGTGTAGTTTTTATTGTTGAAAATATTGTTGAAGATTGTAGTTTGTCTATATATATTTTTGTAGTTAGTTTTGTTGTTGTCTCTTTTTGTGTCTTTATAATTTAAGACATAATTTTAATAATTTTTATAATTTTAAGACTTTATAATTTTGACTCTGAAGCTGCTAGATGTTCCAGCGGCTATGTTTATTGTTTGCTGTTTAGTGTTTATATTGGAAGTTTTTTTTTACTGTTGTTACTGTTATCCTTTGAAGGCTTTATTATTGTTATTGTTTTAGAGGTTTATTGATTGTTATCCTAATTTTGTTGGGTTTTGGTCCAGTTAGTTTTTTTTGGTCTCTTTTTCGTAGATTCCGGGTATTTTTTTGCCTTTCCTGGCCAACACTTAAGAAACTAGTTGTTTTTTTGTTTTTAAAGTTCCTAATTAAACCACTTTACCACGACCAAATGATTTCCTTACTCCGTTAAGCTCTTCCCGTAGCTCTACAGTTTTTCTTTCACGCCTTTTAAGAGCCTGAATTTATTTGCTCCAAGTCTCTAAATTTAAAAACTAGTATGGAAAAATAAAGCTTTATTTTGTCTTTTCCCACTGGCCACCAAATTTTTTTTCTCAGCCGTCCCGTAGGGGGAGGAGAATACTGGCCCACCTTTGCTAAATTTTGCCAGTACCAGGTTTTTACCTAATTAGCCTTTACAACACGAACTTAGGTCTGTTGATATTATGATGGGTGTAATTTTCTCATATTTTTAATTTTCGCTTTGGAATGGTCTCTTCATCCCTTCTGATCCTCCCATCTTTAAAAAAAAAAATACAGACCTTATGTCTGGAGTAATACTCTCCCGGTGGTCCAAGGAGTTCCGCCAGCCGTTCGGGGTTTCCATTCGGGTGCTTAAGTGGCCCTTGGGTTCCGGGGTGGAGATACCCGGATGGTGGATGGTGGCTTAAGTGCTTTGGCTAATAAGCTTTGGCTAATAAGTGTACACTTATTTAATTTCCTTCCCAACCTTACTGGAACACCCTCTTGTAGCCTTTTGACCACTAAGCGTATTAGTGATATAGAAACAAACGAATAAACCCATCCTTGTGTCAACACTTCAGACCTTTATTTATTGGTAGCTACTACAGGAAGTACTTAATATTGTTCGAGTTTTTTTTTACTTCAAGGCTTTTCCTCAAGCCTCTTTAAATTAAAAAAGATTTATTCTTGAGTAGTGTGGTCAGCCGGAATGGATTCTAGCCGTTACACTTTTGGAGCACCTCGCGAGCGTGCAGGATATCCATACTAGAGCATTATCTAGCAGTTTGCTAACTACAGCGATACCAGTTATAGTCTCTACTCTTTCCGTCCTTGCCTTCCTACCTTATCCTTTTGAGTTTTTTTTCCGCTCCCGGGGTAGAGGGGGAGGATGTGGCGTTTGCCACTTTATTTTGTTGGTCTTTGGACGGACCGGGAGCTGTTTCCCTACAGCTGGTCGAGCCATCTGTTTTACCAGATGGTTGATCTCTTTCTAGATGTGTCTGTGGCTTTCTGCCTTTTTGATTGGTTCTAGTTTTTCAGGTTTTCTAGATTTCTGGAATTAGGTTTCTTGTGCTCTTCTCTTCTGGCTTCCGTAGGGCGAGGACATCTTGAAGTTTTCTGTGGTCGGAGTTACAAAATCAAAGCTGGCTGCCCGCTCCCTCGACGAACCGGCACGGTGTTTTGGTGTTAATATCGTATGCCTACCTTCCAATCAACGTTTCACGACCTTGTTTAATATTTTGGACCCAGTCTTTCCAAATTCAGTGTACGAATTCAGTCGCAAGGTTCATCCAGAAAGAATCAGCAATTACGAACCTTTCAAACGAGAGCTGCTTCATGCACTAGCAACTTGCGAATGCCCCATGAAACTTGATGATATAGCAAAGTATGAAAGACGTAGTGGAATTTCTGTTTATGTCTATGCTTATGATGACAAGTTCGATATATTCCCGCTGAGAATAACTGATAACGAGATGGAAAAACATGTTAATCTACTGTTTATCAGAGAAAAAACAAACACTCACTACTGCTGGATCAAAGATATGTCCCGTTTGGTTAGTTCACAGATCTCACGAAATGGACATAAGATGTGGATATGCAATAGGTGTTTGCAACACTTTACGAGAGGGGATTTACTCATCAAGCATAGAGAAGACTGTAACACACACGATGCTGTGAAATTGGAACTACCAGAGCCAGGAACTGTAATTAGATTTAAAGATTTCAATTGCTCAATGAGAGTGCCCTTTGTGTATTACGCAGACTTTGAATGCTGTCTAGCACCTATTTCAACATGTCAACCGTGTAAAGTGGATTGTAATGGTAATCATCAGTCGTTCACTATTAAATATCAGAAACATAATGCCATTTCCTTCTGTATGTATGGGGTGTCAGAGGACGGCTTTTCCAAACCACCGATTAAATACTTTGGAGACGATGGTGCACATGTATTTTTAAAATCATTGATTGAGGAGTCGATAAGAATTAATGAACTTTACAAGACTGAAGCAATAGTCCCCATGCAGTTGATGACAAAAGAGCAACAGGAAATGTTTGAATCTACTACTACGTGTCATATCTGTGGAAATTATCTTGGTGATGATCGTGTTAGAGACCATAACCATTTGACGGGTTTGTTAAGAGGAGCAGCTCACAACAAATGTAACATCAATTTCAAAAAACCTAGGTTCATTCCTGTTTTCATTCATAATTTAGCAGGTTAAGACACTCACCTATTCATTAAAGAGTTTGGTAAGTTCCAAAATCGCATATCATTGATACCCAACAACGAGGAGCGGTACATTTCCTTTACGGTCAGTGTGGAAGGTGGAATTGAACTACGATTCATCGATTCATTCAAATTCATGTCACAAAGTCTCGATAGGTTGGCAAAGAATCTGACTAGATCTCAATTCAAACACGTCTTAACATATTACAATGGTAAGGACCTCAATTTATTGCTACGAAAAAGGGTGTACCCTTACGACTACATGGACAGTATAGATAAATATAGTGAAACATCACTACCTAGTCAAGAAGAATTTTACAATAGACTGAATAAACAACACATAACAAATGAAGATTACAAACATACGTGCGATGTATGAACCGCCTTTAACATTCAGAACATGAAAGAATATACAATGCTATATAACGAAACCGATGTCTTGCTGCTTGCAGATGTTATGGAGAACTTCAGGGATGTATGTCTCAATACATACAAATTAGATCCTGCATGGTATTTCACAGCACCTGGGTTGGCTTCTAACGCAATGCTAAAAATTACAAAAGTCGAACTGTCCCTATTGACTGACATCGATATGGTACTCATGGTTGAAAAGGGTATTCGTGGTGGTATTTCACAGTGTTCTCATCGATATGCGAAGGCAAACAATCCCTACATGAAAGACTACGACAAATCGAAACCTAACAACTACCTCATGTACTTGGATGCAAACAACCTGTATGGGTGGGCAATGTCTGTAAAACTACCATATGCAAATTTTCAGTGGAGCAGAACAGACATCGATGTAATGAAAGTTAGTGACGATTCACCCACAGGCTACATATTAGAAGTTGATTTAGAATATCCTGAAGAACTACACGACGTACACTCTGATCTACCTCTCGCTCCAGAACGTAGAGTCCCACCAGGATCGAAAATGGCAAAGCTTCTGACAACTCTCTACGGCAAAGAAAAGTATGTCGTACACTACAAAAATTTAAAGCTTTATTTGATTCTGGGTATGAAACTAAAACATGTTCATAGAGTTCTTAGTTTCAGTCAAAGCAATTGGTTGCAACCGTACATTAATCTGAATACCATGGAGCGTACAAAGGCGAAAAATGATTTTGAGAAAGACTTTTTCAAACTTATGAACAACTCAGTTTTTGGAAAAACTATGGAAAATATGAGAAATCGTGTGGACATTCGTTTGGGTACTAAGTCCAAATTAGTGGAAAGATGGGTTAGCAAACCGAACATTAAGAGTCGAACTATCTTTACAGAAAACCTAGTTGCTGTACATTTTAGTAAGAAAAAACTTTTGTTAAATAAACCTATTAACGTAGGTATGAGTATTCTAGACATATCAAAGACACTGATGTATGATTTCCACTACAATGTAATGGAAGAGAAGTATGGATCTAATATAAAAATGGTGTACACCGATACCGATTCCCTGATATATGACATCGAAACGAAAGACTTCTATGAAGACATAAAACATTTAATTGGATTATTTGATACAAGTGACTACCCCAACCCCAACCAATATGGGCTTCCCCACGTAAACAAAAAAGTTCTGGGTAAAATGAAAGATGAACTTAATGGTCGAATCATGCGAGGGTTTGTAGGACTACGATCCAAGATGTATGCGAGCAATATAGAAGACAACCATTTCATAAAGAGGTCTAAGGGCGTGAAAAAAGCTGTAGTTGAAAATGAAATTACCTTTAGCAACTATAAAGACTGTTTGTTTAGTAACATCGAGCACTACAAAACGATGAATACAATTCGGAGTCAAGCACACAATCTCTACAGCGTAGAACACCATAAATTGGTACTTTCATCAAAGGACGACAAGCGTTTCGTACTCGAAGACAATATCCGAACCCTAGCATGGGGTCATAGAATATGCGAAAACTGTTAAATTGTAAATGTATGTAAGAGAACATACTATGGAAATTCAAGTGTATTGCAGAGAGAAATTCGAAGACCAATTTTTACCCAGACCGTTACGGTGTCTTATTGTAGGACCGTCTGGGAGTGGTAAAACGAACTTGTTATTGAATTTCATTTACAACAAAGATGGAGTTCCGTTCAAGAATCTATACGTGTTTAGTCGTTTAATAGAACAACCTGCATATGTAGATCTGCGTGAACAATACAGTAGATTAGAAAAAAACCTTAGAAGACACATAGCGTTTTTCTATTCGTCCTGTCAAGATCTCATTTCTATCGATGACTGCAAACAAAACTCACTTGTGGTATTCGATGACTGCCTCCTAGAAGAGCAAACTAAAATCAAAGACTATTTCATTAGAGGACGTCATAAAGGGATTTCTTGTGTCTACCTGAGTCAGAGCTATGGTTTGGTTGATATGCAGGTCATACGAAACAATGTTAATCTGTTGTGTCTGTTTACAATGAACAAGTACTATACAAAGAGAATGTTCCAGGACTTTGTAGGTTCTGACATGACTTTCAACCAATTTAAGGCTCTCTGTTTTGAGTGCTGGAACACACTCATGGATTCATATCTATTAATACTACAGCTAAACCACAAAAAAGGAAAGACATGTGCAATTTAAAAAGGAAACTAAGTGTTGAATAATACTTCGCTGTACAACGTACCAGTATAAACGTAATTTGACGTTTAAGTATAAACGTAATTTGATGTTCATAAACGTAATTTGACGTTCAAGTATAGACGTAATTTGACGTTCATAAACGTAATTTGTCGTTCATAAACGTAATTTGACGTTCATAAACATAATTTGACGTTCATAAACGTAATTTGACGTTCATAAACGTAATTTGACGTTCATAAACGTAATTTGACGTTCATAAACATAATTTGACGTTCATAAACGTAATTTGACGTTCATAAACGTAATTTGACGTTCAAGTATAAACGTAATTTGACGTTCATAAACATAATTTGACATTCATAAACGTAATTTGACGTTCATAAACGTAATTTGACGTTCAAGTATAAACGTAATTTGACGTTCATAAACGTAATTTGACGTTCATAAACGTAATTTGACGTTCCAGTGTAAACGTGACTTGAAAGATTTGAAGAATAACTCTGTATCTATTACTATAAGTATACAACATGGCGAATAAACTAGATGCAAAACAAGCAAGGCGACTTGAAAAAATTCAGAGTGTCTTGGCATCAAAGTTCAAACGTGCTGAACAGGATGAATTGAAAAACTTCTCAAACAAAAATACTATATCATCAAATGCTAATGAGACGTCTGCCAATCGTAACATATCAATAACACATGATCGACCGCTCACTGTTTCTAAAGCTAGAAAGTTGGATGAGTTAAACCGGAAATTACAAAGTGGGTTTGCTCAGACCCATTTCAAAGAGTTAGAAGATGTTCGTGAAAATGAGAAAAAGTACGAACCAATCACCAGAGCCATTAGGGAACAACAACATAGAGAATTGGAAACACAAAAGATACGTAGTCAAAACCGTATGAAACAGTTGGTAAGATTTCAACCTCAAGTATCAGATCGTCGAACGTTTGAGAATGTAGATTACGATGATGAGCCAGAAGTACAACCTCAAGAGCAATCGATGAAACAGTTGATGTATTCTAAAGTAGTAACACTTGGTTCTCTAGGAGCCCGATACCTTCCAAAATCTAACGACAAACAGTTTGGTATTTGGTACGATGAAAATCTAGAGCAGCCGATGATCGGTTCCGAACCGATTACATTTGATTATGAAGACATTGTATTAGTCAGCTCTCAAAAGAAATACAAAGGGACTGAGGGTCTTTGGACATTGTTGACGAAAAACAATATAGTAGAGAAGGATCTGTACACCGATGAAGACTGGAACTCTTACAAGGACATGTTGGTGAGGACAAACTCGCTTTTCCAAAGAAACAATCCCAAAAGTAGTCGTCCCAAATCAAGTCAAGGACTAAAGTGGAAACATATGATAAAACCTATTTGGGATGAGTTGGTGAATGGAAAAGTGGCAACAATTGGTTCAGGGTTAAAGGTTTACAATGAAAGTCCGGTCGAATATAAGTACATAAAGAACTTCAAAGATCTAATTGACAGGTTACACTACATTCAAGCGCAGGAAGAAGCTGGGAACAACAACTTTCATAATGAAAAACTGTCTGTGGTTGATTTCCTTCACGATGAAATGGAAGACCTAATTGCTACACATAAAGGGTTGAAGTACCTAGTCATATGTTTGTCTGTTATGCCTGAACATGTTATAGAAGGTAAAGGGCTTTTGAACGACATCATTAACAAGTTACCATTCGAGTTACATGCGCCCAAGAACTGGAATCTTGATACGTACAACTACTATGGGCCCGGCACCCAGCTTGACAAGAGACTTGCTAGGGGAGATAAGGAAATTAACCCCCTCGATGAAGCTTGTAAGAAGCATGATATATGGTATAGGGATCATAAAAACACAGAAGACAGGTGGGAGGCGGACAAAATATTACAAAAGAAAGCTTGGGAGAGGGTTACCTCAGATGATGCTGACTTTAATGAGCGTATGGTCGGCCTAGCAACAACAGGAGGAATGTGGTTGAAACGTAAACTCAGTATGGGGTTAGGAACTTCAGGATGTATCTACCCATCGGATATATAAAGCAATGAAAGCAAATATTTTTTACCCTATATATAAGAGAGGATATATTAGAACAGTGATCAGTGGTAAAACCAGTGATGGAGAAACTGTATATTAAATTTTCGAGCGGTATAGCAAGAAGTGAGTATAGAACTGCAATGCCAGTTTCAGAGCTCAACTTAAATGCACCCAACAACAATACAACATTCAAACTGGATTATGGAGACGCATTTTATGATTCACGCATAATGTACCACATTCAAGGAAAGTATGTGCAAAAATCTGATGGATCTGATTATCAAACTAACTCTACCGTCAAACTGGTAGACAACTTCGCGGCCTTCTTGTTTTCAAGAATAGAGCTGAGGAAACACAATACATTGATCGACACAGTAGAACTCCCCGGCATCACCAGCACTATAAAGTGGATTGTTAGTTACAGTAACACTGAAAAACAAACACTCTCAACTAGTGGTTTCTCATCATCGTTTACAGGAGGTGGGAAGTTTGAGGCACTCGGCACACTTGGGCATTTAGGATTAGGGTTCTTTGACCACCTACGTTACCCGATGTACAAGGGAGGTTTTGAAATCACATTTACTAGGAATGAAGATAATGATGCGTTGTTTCACTAGAAAGGGGCAGAGTCCACAGCAACGGATCCTGGCGATGGGAAAATTGTGATAGAGTCGTTTGTGTTACGAGTCCCCATAGTCGATTATACCAGCACTTCCAAAATCCAGTTAATTGATGGTTTGAAACATCTGAGTGACAAGGATGCTTTAGTCTACAACTTCTTTCAATGGCAATGCATCGACAAAAGAGGGGTGTTCAGTTCATCGTTCAGCTTCGATATTACAAGTGTTTACAGAAATGTGTACAATCCTAGATTTGTTATAATCGCACTTCACACAAACAGAACAAACACCCAGGCAAAAGATCCTAGTAGATTTGACAGATGCAACATCAAAAATGTGTCTGTGAAAATTAATGGAGAAAGTTACCCTCAGGAATTGCAGAATTTTGATATTACTAATGGTATATACAGGAGCATGTACGATCAGTACCTAGGGTTCCGAAAAATAAACTTCGGAGACAATAACGTGTTAGCAAACCTGAAAGAATTTATTGATAACTCACCTTTGGTTGTAATTGACACACATCTACATCAACCAACAACAGACAGATCTCGAAGTAAACATTCAGATTGAATTAGATTTTGTAAAAGCTATTGCATCTCCACAGGGGAGCAGCGGCATCACAGCATATGTTGTCGTTGTATCTGAGGCACATTTCTCATATGACATTACTTGAAACATAATCAAATTCCTGTAAAAACAAATAAAAAAAACAAACAAACAAAAAAGAACAAAAAAAAGTAAAATAAAAATGATTTATTTTTTTCATTAGTAGGGGCAATTATTGTTTTCATGTCAGTGTTTTGTATATAAGAAAGCGTATAGAATGGAAAGTCAGTATAGTTATACAGTTCGGCTATCAGAAGCCCAAAAACGTAAGCTTCGTACAGCGTACAAAAGACGGAAACCTACAGTAATCAGATTATCTAATGAACAGCTGTCTCACGGAAGTGATCGTATACTTCTTTCTGGAGAGCAACACAAAGCCGTTTCTAGAGCTGTTAAGAACAAAAAAGGTTTACAACTGCTTCTAAGTTACAACCAACTCGTATCTAATAAACAAGGAGGGTTTTTGAAGGAAATTATGGAAATGGTGGATTCGTCAGTTCCTGGAGGTAAACGTTTCATCTCTCCATTAATAAGAAGAAAGGTGGCTCCTTTACTGAGAGAAAAATTTATACCTTGCTTAAAGAGTTTAGTCGATGAGGAGTTGGACACCATTATTGAAAAAGACCCTACGGGTAGAGGGTTGAAACGACGTATTGGTCGGAAGCTTGATGCATTGTTGTCTGTGAATAAAAAAAAGAGATCTTCCCGCTGTCTCTTGGTGAAATAGAAAAATTAGCAGGTATATTAAACATTAATGAGTTTAGAGGTGTTTTCATGCGACAGTTACTTCCAGACAAACCTACAAATATTGAACGTGGTATTGTAAATCTTGGTGACCTTTCATCTGGTGGTACTCACTGGACGTGTTATGTGAAACGTGATGAAAAGAAATTCTATTTTGATTCATATGGCGATGTCAATCCTCCAATAGAAGTAGTCAGGTATTTTGGGGTCAAAAGGGTTGTTTTATAACTCAGAGCGTATTCAGGGGTTTGATGATCCTCTTATCTGTGGACATCTGTGCCTGGAGGTTCTACGACGAGATTCAGCTGGTGAGGACTAGGAACATATTCTTTGTAATATAAGAAACAATAAAAATGCATGGAAACCGTGGTTTTATTTTCAACAGATTTGGAGAAGAAATTGAAATTGGATCAACACCTACTCAACCCAATTCAGACCCTTCTCCTGACGAGATAATTGAGCTTGCGAGTGATGTATCAAAAGTCTCACAAGATTTATCCGAAGTCAAGAAATTATTAGAATCGCATTTGGTAAAATCGGAAAAAATAATAAATGCGATCGAGATTGTCCCCACTAGTACCGTAAATGGTGAAAAAATATGGGGCAGCTTCCTACTGAAAAACCACCAGAGAATTGGTCAAGTGAGCAAAGCAGTGGACCCATATGATGTGGTTGTCAAAGTTCAATTGAGTGAATTAGAAGGCAAGATATACATAATGCAGAAAAAATTCAACAACGAAATAAAAAATATATGGAAAGAGGTTTTGAAGACTTCCATGATGGTAGCAACTTCATCTAAAACTTGTATAGAATTATAAGTATATAAAAAACTGCAACCATGCCATTACTCAAACTAACTGGAACTGAGTCTGTACTGACTCTCCATCTAGAACACCCCATCCACTTGGATCCAAACGCAGAGTATTATATGGCTCTTGTTGGATTTTACTCTGAGAACAACATATACAACTTGTTGCAACATGCAAAAGTCTATTTTTGGGACTTTGAAATACATTTCATTCCGAAACCACTGATACTTCAATGTGGTTACTGGACCATTGAAAAACTTGAAAAGAGTTTCAGAGATTACATACAATCGTTGAATCTTAGTATAAATTCTGACGATTTCAAGATCTTTAAAGATGGTGACAAAATATCAATTAATTCTCCAATTAAATTCTACTTGGATAAAACCGTTAGTGATCTCTTGGGTTTTGAAAAATCTGATGCAACAAACTTACAAAAAGAATCGTCTTACTTCAACTCAAATGAAAATGTAATTGCATCGAATCCACCGAATCTCAGAGCCGTTGATGTCATCGAGATACACTGCAATATTGTCAACAACAGTCTTGTCAATCATGATGTTCACTCTCACAAACATTTGGAGACAGCAATCCTCTACTCCTTTTCCCCTAATGTACCACACGGCTACAAAATATCTCAATCACTTCAAGAAAAACACTACATACCTCTTCGGAGCGATTTACGAAAGATTCAACAGATCACAATCACACTTGTAGACCAAAACAACCAACTGCTCCAGAACAACCATGTAAACAACATCGTCTATTTAGATCTGATCAGTAAATCACAAACACATACATACTCACAATTGTGGTAAATAAAAACGCGTGGTGTCTGCGCGGTGGCGGGACAGCGATGACATGCGTGGTGATTCGCGCGGCGCGGTTCTGACTACCCGTACTCACACTCTTAGTCGTTCTCTAATAAATTCTGTCCCAGACTCGGTCTCACACGGTTTGTCCCAGAACTGGTCTCAGGTGCTTTGTCCCAGGAACGGCCAAAGTATACTACTACTATATAAAGATCTAACTTTTTTTAGTCGATAGCTTTTATTAAATGTAGTATATAATTTGTAGTATATAAAATATTAGCGAAATCAAAAACGACAACATTTACGAAACTACACTTTATTTACTCCATATTTAACGATAAAGTTGCACTCAAAATGCACACCGTACTACGTAAGCCTTTTGTGATATCATTAGATATTTTATAAATATTCGGATTAACAAAAAGATTTTATTTTATATCTCATAACGTAACGTGCTGTATTAATGTAACACGTGTGTGGTAATGATAATACGTGTTTATAAATGAATCAATCATATACAGGATGCTATATAATAATCACTTGTGGTAACCTGATCTATTTAATAAACTTAGTAATGTCTAAAAGTGACTCCTTATTTATTTACAAACATGTTTTAAAATGTCTAATACATATCAGCACTCGTTTTTGTTTAAAATCATAATCTAATAATGTTGAAATTGTCTTATAATTTTTATTAAACAAAAAGTTAGATTTCAGAATGTCCACTTTGGTGGAGGTGTTTTGGACTACAAAACAATCTATTGTACAAGCTGGGCACGTTTTAAATGAAAAACCATCACTGTTGTTATCTTCAAAGACGATTTCCTTTCACTAAAGCCCATGAATTACTATCCACTTCTTAGCAGCTTTTATTAAATGGAAGTTTCCGATTTCTATGAGAATACAAAACAAAGATTTGCTTGAGTGTTTGTCAACAACAAATATCATTATAAGTGAGGTGAATTTCAAATTTCTAAAAATAAATTAGCACATCAAATTGGAAGACTGGACAGCTTACTGTCAAGAAGAAAGAACAGGTATTAGAAAATTTAGATATAGAGTGATCATATAGATAGACGTATCCAAATCATGTGCACCATTATACCCAATACATTTTTTTATAGGTACAAAAATGCTCATGCAATGCATCTCTATTTGGGTACTGGCTTTCATACCTCTACATTTTAAACACGTGCGTTTAAAAGTTATCGTTGCCAGTAAGGCAAATACCTAATGACGAATTGCCTCGGCATAAACTAGGACGACTGGAGATAGTTCGCTAAGCACTCGCAATCCTGAGCACCCCTTGTTAACTTTACAGCCGCCATATCTTGCCTGAAGCACCCTAGACGTAGGCAATCTGCCGTACTGCAGCACAGATTTTTCGATCGACATAGTAAGCCTCCTTTAACTCAAGACAGGCTTGACGATAGTTTTCACCAATCGGCTAAAATAGGGCAGTAAGACTTGGTTGAGTAGCCTTTTTAACTCGAGGAAGTTCCACTTAGTGATGTAGGCGGCATTTTCGACCGCATATCGCTCGAGAAATCTCCCTTCAGACATTTCCATTCGGAGGATGCCGTCGAAGGGGATTTTCCATGGCTCCGATCTCAGGATCGAGCCCAATTGAGATCTCTCTCTCTCTCATATAGGTCCACTGCCTATCCCTGAAGTAGCCGTTACAAATTCTTAGGAGTTAGGTAGGGACGAATAAATCGTACAGCAAAGCAGTCAATATATTATCTCACATGGTTGAGTTGAGTGAATTAGCACGTTTGGCATTGCTAGCAAGAGTAGTCAGCGCATGCGTTGGTTCCGACGCTAAGACGACTACATCCCCGATTGTGGAACGACTTGCTTAAAAATAATGATCAAGATTTCACCACTGATCTCTATCGCTTCGATAATCTTTGTCTTCAGAAGTTGCTTGAAGAGCAACTTTTTCCGTGTCAAACATACTTAGAGTTTCGTATGTAAACTGGGTTTCAGGATCTAACTTGCCTTTACTAATGAAGGACCTTTCGTTTTACAACCTTGAACACTTCCACCTTGACATAATTGGGGCCAGGCGCCTTGCGGCACCGATTCTCAATTGCGATGTCCTCGTACTCTCTACCCGTACTGGATGATATAAACTTTCGTTTTTAGAAGAATTACGCAAGGTAGTATAAAATCGAGATTCCTCGCAGTTCACATGAATAAATTCAAGGATAATGAATTCACTTCATTAATCAGATGAGGGTGATCGATAGCATCCTTAACAAATCTCACGTGTATCAGATTCTGTTGCGTTCAAAGAAATTGAGGATTCGGAGTTGAAGGTTTAAGTAGGTACTGATAATTAGCATTTACATAATTTTAGAATACACTGTTATTTTTTCTACTGAGCTGAGTTCTTCTATCAAATTAACCAGAAACATTTTCTATGGATTTTTTAATGCTTTACGTCTGAAAATTTACTAATTATTACAATTACATATCAGCAACATTACTTACGGCTATTTATCACATGTATATGGTACAAGTACATGGTAGAAATTTTTAATATTTAACAAGTTTAAATTATATAGGCAGCTGCATTACATGACTTTAAGTGTAAATATTTTCTTGGGTAACCCACACAAAACGCAATAAAAGTTTCCATACTTTAATAAATTGTAGTACTTGGCAGATAAAAACATCATATTCAACGAGATCATGATTGACCATGGAAATCTTCAAGAGTGCATGATTCTGACAAAATGAAATAAAACTTAGCATTGGTCCACACTATATACCGAATTCCAGGAGATTGTACACTCATAAATACATTTTAGCCTTAAGAGCTGACAGTAATACAATTTATTATAACACACTCATAATGCCACTTTGTGTGGAACAAATCGCTAACATACATTAAAATTGGATAAGGTAGTCCTGTAGCACTGACCACTTCCTTTACTACAAGCAAAGTTCCCTTTGGAATCTTTGACCACGGATATGTAAAAAACAATACTAATCTAATTAACATAAAGCCAAGACAATAATTGTACTAAAATAAAAACTTCTTCACCGAAACGTTTAAGCCCGTGCAATTTTGTTACTGCCTTTAATCATGAAAACCATAAAGGTAATATCTCAGTTACTTCTAGAATATACTGAACAATACGTTAATAATAATATCAAAAAGAATTTCTCGTCTTTATAACTGTTATGTAACGTAAATTTAATACTTACGAAAATTTCTTTAACAGTTATTCCTAACACTTTTATCGGAAGTACGTGAACAAAACATTAACTCAGTCATGTAAAACATTTAGTGTTGATCAGTGATCGTTTTACCACAATATACTAAATAACAGTAAACTACAGTTAATTGGGGGTTAAACAACTAGCTAATCACTTTAGCTACCTATCTAATACTGGTACCTAAAAGTGTGCTAACCTCACATGTAAATTAAAACATGCGTAAAAAAGGAAGTAAACCTTAGTTAAACATTACTTATCGATTATTTTACTTGCTTATGAAAATTTTCTATAGCACAAACAATATTACTAAGTTGAAAAGAGTCGTATTTACGAATTAGTATAGATCGTTGATTGTGTACAATTAAAGAAAAACGTGCATATTATATTTTATATCACTATTTTTTCTATAATATTGATCCAAAACAATACAGTTTTACATACAAACCTAAACAGTAGCATATGTAGGTTAAGGTTTACAAAACAACATTAGAAACAGAATAGTAATATAATTCTTTATTGTCACGTTACTTACAATAACTTCCAATTTTATTTAAAAATATTTAATCAAATGTCACATTACCTGCAGCCATATATCCGTGTAATCTGTTACAGATACAGTACTGCTTCAAGCCATCCTGAAGAGATGATTTACTGATAATATCAGCTACCTAATTAAAAAAAAAATCAAGACCTTTTGAACAGATCCAGATTCAAAATATAACTTAAGCTGCCAACGATAAGCAGGAAGGGTAGCTACGCAACATTAAATGCTCGTGTAGAAAAGAGTCAATAAGTGTCAATTTACAATAGTACAAGGGTAATACACTTCTGAGGCACGCCTCTACAATGCTTAAGGGTAATCGTAACACATCGTCTTCTTCAAAGTAATGAATTTAATCTCTCCATAGCATTTCAACGAAAACAATAATTTGAGCAACCAGCTTGTCATCGCTAAAAAGATTGAAAGCCTGAAAATATTCCACAATTTTCAGTAAACATAATTTCCGCTGACTACAATATAAGAATAGTTTTGACAGGCTGTTGTAAATACTACCATTGTATTTAAGAACAAAATAAGTTTTTAGCTGAGTTTTTCTGATGCCTCATATACTCACAAAGATTTATTGGTTCCTAATATTGAGGTATTGTTAGTAATATTCAAATAGTTTTACTTAATTTACTAACACTATAAATTGTTCACAACTTACACGGAAACACTTTATCACATAGTGATATTAATGTAGTAGATAATCAAATAATCAATTTGACAATGTAATGTTAATTCGAAAAAATATTTCTAGTCTTTAGATTTGTTTGCACTTTCTATTTCTTTCGAATAAATAAATATATATTTGTCAATGCCGTACATCTTTGCCACCAATCCTTTCGACCTCAGCCGAATTTGTTGCAACTGTTTCTCATAAGAAGTCTTGTAGGTATCGGGTTTTATAGCATGTTTATTACATCAAAAAAATATAATCATCTTCTAAAAGTTGAAAAATTCCGTAATAATACGTAAATTTATTGCGAACTTTACGAATAGAAAATAGCAGAGAAGAAAGCGTGCCTCACATGTGGCAGCCTATATGTCAGACATGAGCCAGATATTTTCCATTTAACAGTGGCAGTGACATAAAAAATTTACTCTAGCGTCCACGTCACTACGCAGAAAATATTGTTCATAACATATATTTTCTATAACACATGTGGCTAAACTTTATCATGTGTTTAGAACGGCCTAGAGTACGGGGGTAACCAAAAGATGGAATAAAATACTCCAAGTGTTATATAACACTTTAATAAAAAAACTAGGAAGTCTTTCAGAGAGAGTTAAAAGTTATCATTGGTATGTTTATACTAGGAATAAATTTATGCTCTGCAAGATTCTACTTTAGAGTGATTTCTATATCTGTAAAACAATGATACTATATTTAAACTAGTACTAATGTAATGTAATGTATTGTAAATATGTGAGTTGTGTTGCATAATTTTGTTAGTCTGGATACGGCTTACAACTGTTCATTACAAATGAAGAAGAAAACACATAATGTTGTTTAAAATATAATTACCAAATATTTTAATATTGAACAATTTAGGAATTACTTAATGATATGCCAGGTTTAAAGATACGCACAGGTCACTATGTGTATACCTTATTGAAGGCGAGAAGCCTTAGCTATGACAAATATAGAAATATTACGAACTATAAGCGTATTAGGCTACGTCATAAAATCATACAGTTAATGAAAGATAAATTTAAGACTGGCGTCAAACTAAGGCAGTTAAAGCGGCAGGTCAGTTGTAAACATGTCATAGTTAGAGAGACGACTGGACCGGATATTATAATAGATAGTAAGTGTAATATACGAGAATCTTTCAACTTGAACGTTGCTTTACATTTTTCACACAATTGTTTTGCGTTTGAACTACAGGGTATTTTAAATCTAAACCCTTTCCTATTTATGTTCGTGTTATGGGTATTCATGAAAATTTATGATTAGTTGAAACATATCTACTTTGTTTACTAAACCATTACATTATATAATAAAAGTTATAATTTTAGTATAAGTCTTAAGATTCATTCCGCGCTGAGGTGGCATAATCTAATATTGCATTTTGTAGGCGAATAATACAACCTTCACTACCTAGCAAGTTCAAACATCAATTTGTAATTGTGGAGAGATCTTTGAGGGGTAGTGTGTTAAGTTAATTAAAGCTGAACTGCAGCATTGATTGACTGCAGGAATGAATAGTGCGGAAATTATTTTTTCCATATAAGAAAGGCATGTCTCTCAAAAGACATTCTATTATGTGTGTGAATTTCTGTAGTTTATATTGCTTTCTTATTACAGTTATTACAAACTATTTATTTCTTGAAAGAAAAACATTTATAATCATTCGGGATCTGCCGCAGTCTAAGCTATATGCTAGATGAGACAGTACAATATAATTTAAATTGGCTATGCTAATAATGGTTATTACAAAGTGTTTAATAAAAAAAAATACACACACATTCATCATCATTAGGAAACTGCCTCAGATCAGTGACGTCAGAACACTCTACTTTTCTATTACATGGTGGTATTTTAGCCGGACATGGCTGCACGGATGCTTGCAAAAATCATGTGCATACTCCTATTATACAACCCGTAACACATTTATGCACACAGTCACCATGTTTACTAGGCCATTGTAATTCAATAGCATTTAAAAACATAATACGCAATATTCGTCTATATAAAGAACTCCGATATAAAAATGATTTAGCCATATAAAACTTTTTATATAATAGGTAATTTTTTTCTCAACATATACATATAGATGGGCAAACACATATACAGAAATAAATGTATTCCAGCACCTTAAAGAATAACGCTTCTATAATGCTCAGCGAGTTATAATAAGAATAATAAAAGCGCAATAAATATACTATAAAGTGTTTTAATGACCGTAACGCTATATTAACTTTTGCTGTTAACTCAATGCTGTTCGTACCATGAAAAACTAAGTATTTAATAATTATACAGTAAAAGAGTGTTTTTCCTGTTTTTAATAGTTTATACTATTACTTTAGATAAATATAGACAATTTGTCACGATACAAACCAAGATTATAAGGCAAACAACTGAGACAATAGCCTCCACAGCCTGCGAGGGTACAATATCAGCAAGGGTAGACAAACCTCTGTGTACCTTTGCCCTTTTGCTCCACCAAACTTTCTTTCCAGTACAAAAACTGGTCAGCCAATCACCTACATGCAAACCAGTATGTATTCCTGAGATATATATTTCCTGACAACCATTAACTAATATTCACACACACAAGCACATACTGATAAATAAGTAAAGAAATAAATACATATATGTGTATACATATATATGTGTGTATATATATATATATATATATATATATATATATATATCCAAAAAGTCCCGGGTCGGTTAAATATTTTTCAAAATATTTAAAATTGAGCTACAAAACCTTACACAAAGTTCCGGACATAAAAATCTATTTTATCACATATTCAGTGATCCGCTACTTCTTCAGGGGGGCGGCCCGCCAGGAGTCAGAAGAAAATCTTAAATGTAAGCATAGGTTGATGTGCATATCAAATAAAAGGTCTTTATTAGTAGAGTATAGAGCCGCAAACCCGACCTCAAACGGATAACCGAGTCAAAAATGACAGCCGTTCAAAGATGGCTAGAGTTTGGGTCCAAAAAGTCCCGGGTCGGTTAAATATTTTTCAAAATATTTAAAGTAGAGCTACAAAACCTTACACAAAGTTATTTGTGTATATATATATATATAATATATATATATATATATATACACACATTGTACATAAATATATATAAATACATATTTAATAATAATACTATATTTGGTAAAAACTCTTCTTTTAAATGTATGTATTCGTAAAGTAATGTTTTAATATAATTTTTCCGCAAATTTGTAGGAGAAAGCAACCTAAGTATTGACAAAAATGGAATATATGACTTTTCTTATATCACGTATACAAATGTACGTGTGTGACCTTAAACTTGTATGCAGATAGTTTAAATATATTATGTTATTTATTATAAAACACTTTTCGAGGCTACATCTCTAACATTAAATATATTGTCTAACTACGGAAGCCAGGTCGTCAAGCAGTATTCAAAGTCAAGTCGGAGAACTGTAGAAAACTTGGTCTTGTGTGAAATTGTTCTCAACCAAGACCGCTCGCAACTGACCATTGTTAGGGATGAGAGAGCAATGGACTGGATATTGCCGGGATTGGCAAAACGAGTTGTGATCTTTAGACCAGTGGCGCACACACTTACTTTTGTATAGCGGCCATAGTATAGCCTGGCGTGGTGTAGTATAGCGGTTATTAAATTATTACTAATATAATTAATTGTGTGCTCATGCTAGTTTACGTCGTTACTATCGACATTTGTTATTGAGACATTATGTACATTTTGCAGAAAAAATATTAAGTGTTTCAATACTAAAATCTTTCTATTTATGCAACAACGTATATGTTTTACAAATCTATCTTTTATTGCTAAATGTAATGTATTTTGTAAATAGAATGAATGCTTATATTACCTTTATTCGTGTATTGCAATGTTATTGCAGCAGATAAGTATTTAGAGAATCATTCGCAATTGATATCTCAATGTAAAACTTGAACTCTTTTACAAGTATTTAATCTGATCTATGTTTTAAAGAATAAATATCGATTACCAGGTCAAATGGGTCAGGACAAAACTTGTTTTGACGTAACGTGCAATAATCACGTGTGTAGTTGAAAAAAGTATCTGCACGTGTTGGTTATAATATGGTATCATTGTCTTTTCAAATGAACCTCTTCGTATTACTTACAGCAGTATTATCGTTCATGGGCCATTGTTTTCGGACATGTGTCCCTGAATGCTTATCTCGTAACAAACTTAACACATTTAGAGATGATACGTTTTAGTACTTGATTGAAATGATTATTTATTATGATAAACTTAATTCGTATTGATTAAATATTATTATTTAAAGCTTGTTTATGGCTATATACCTGAGGTAAAACCATGCAATGGAACATAAAAGAGAACATAATATGGTGCCTGTTGAGCGTTAGAAAAGGGGGCTGGGAAATTCCTTTCTGTCTACACGATATCTCGAAATACAACTCGTCTATGGACTGGACATTTGTCACGAAGGTTAATTTACAGATAGGCATCAATATTCTTTATGATGGTAAATGTCACTCCATGGAATTCTTCTTGAAATTATTGAAAATTTTTATATTGGTTTTATTTAGTAATTTTAGCAATATTTGCAGCAATAAATTATAAAAGTTGTTACGCAACATTAGATTGTAATATAATCAATCGCATATTGATATTCAGACATTAATTTACAGTATGTAACCAATAACAAATTCCAAACAAGTATGGTTCATTGCGGTGTGGCCTACCCAAACCCATCCACACATTCCTCACGTGATATAGGGCTACACATTAAAAGGGGTCACAATTATATTAATTATTGCTTTTTATATATACCTTTTCATATATCATTATTTCCTCTCTTCCTTAAAATTTTAATATGCAATTAGCTATAAAAAATAAAATTACTTTATGATTACTCTAAACCCACCCGGTTCCTCTTGTGATTGTATTATATATTTAGTTTATTTATTATTATTATTTAAATATTTATACATACAGTAATAAAGTGCTGGGTTTTTATTTTTATTTTTTACAAGTAATACTAGTACTATTCTGTATATTATAATCTAAATGGTGTGGAATTTAACAAAATCTAACGATAAGGTTAAAATTATACTGCAAAATAAATATTCAATAATACTACACATGCGTCAATATTTATAAAACATTTTGTGGCGTAAGATGAAAGAAAATTTCAAATGATTGTAATCACTATTGTATAGGATGGTAGTAAAACTTTACACCTATTTAATTTCAGTGTCACTTTAACTGAAATTAGACTATAAGCTTGTTTAACATATCGATGTCTGAATGACATTTTTGTAGTTGTATAGATTGCGCTTTTTATAATTCGAAGTAGTCTCTGAGACTGGAAAACTTAGAAAATACGTAATTTGATTATGTAACTTATTTTTCATCGTTCAGTAAGTGAATAACTTTTTTTTAGAAATACGTCCATTAAATATTTACTGTAAATTAGGTTTAATACGATGCTAGATTTTAAATAATTGTACGATACACACTCATTAAAATTGTATGAAACGTTACAAAACAATTTAGTTTCTCAGTTTATATCTCAACGTTTAGTAATTTTCTTACTTTAAACTAAGGTGTGTCCCTTCAGCGTACTTTGAATATTTTACGATAATCTTGAAATCTTAATTTTATAGTAAAACATTATGAGCCGGGGCTCAGTTTGGACAATTTATTTTTGTCTATTATTTTTCCCACCTCGTCCACTCTTGTCAGTCGGTGGGGGAGTCACTCCGTCAGAGTATTGATTTTCTGCCTGGTTGGACTGATTGGTTGAGGTCAACTGGTTGACCTTGACTAGTTTACCGACCAGCTGTTCACCGGCACCGGCACCGGCACCGGCTACTGTTCGGAGCGGTCAGACACGTTCGGAGAAGCTACTGCGTTTCTGTCTGTTCACTGCTCGTCCCGTTCCACATGGCTGGCTAATTCTACTACTTTCGGCGGGTAATTGTCTTTTTCACTCTCTTTACTTAATTAGTTGGCGGTTTTTCTCTCCCACCCAGACATATATTATCGTAGATTAGTTAAGTAGTTTATATATTATTTTGTAACTTGTGTTCCTCGTGTACGTTGTTCGTGTCGCAAAGTGTTCTTTCCTGTCTATCGTACGTTCTAAATTTGTTAATTTTATTAACTATGCAAGTTAAGTTTTTTATTTTTGCTCTAGTGCTTTCTAACTGATCCGTTCGGCGAACGGAAATTATTTATTCCGTGTACACACTTTGTCTTTTTTAGTGTAAGCGAGACGTTACAGACTTTGCAAATTTTTGTTACCTCGTGTTTTGTGTTGCGTGCAAAATTGGGTGGCAACATTCATGATTTCAACTTTATTATTTAATTATTGCCTTTATAGTGGCATGTGATTGTTTTTTTTATGATTTGCTCCGATTTTGGGAGGGGCGCGCTTCCGAGGTCTCCTGTCTTTTTCGCTAACTCGGAACAAAATGGTAGCAGAGCGTGGTTACGTGTTTTTTTAACCCTCTGCGGGCCCGGGGTTTTGTTTTACCACTGGTGGTGAGAGGGATGAGTTGAAGTTAGTTTGTGACTTCCTGCGCCTGTGCCGTCTCGCTGAGCTATTTATCGCCGATCTACAGGAAGTGTGTGAACTTGTTTATTTATTTTCTGATTATTGTTACTTGTGTGTTTTTGTTATACTTTGTCATCGTTGTTTTTTTTCCTGGATTTGTTCTGGTACGGCGTAGTGTTTTGTTGCGGTATTTTGGTTTCGCTGCCGTGTTTCGTGGACGGCAGGAATTCTGGGGACCCTGCTGAGAGTGTTGTTTCACTGCGTTCTCTTGTCGCCTTACTAATTTTGATTTGTTAGTTGTTGACTTCGAGTCAGTGTGTTGCTTGTTAGTCTGTGTCTTCTATTTATTTATCATGCCTGTCTCTCTGGTGCCTGAATACTTGTTGAAGGAGGATCTCCATTTTGAGTTGTTGGCTCGTGGGCTTACTCCGGGTTCCGACTGCGAGTCCATGCGGAAGCAACTGCGGGATAACATGGACCTGGACACGACCTGGCCTAGAGATTTGACGTTCCAGAAACAGAGGCCCATTTTGGAGGCTAAGTTGGAGACTTTTGAAAATAGTCAGGAGGACTGGTTGGAGTCGCCGCCTACTGGCCGAGAAAGGGCTAGGTATTTGTCCCGGCTTACCCATTCACATATGAGGCTGTCGCTACTTAGATCCAAGCTTTCTAGTTCTGGTGATAAGGAGTGGTTGGAGGAACGCATCACCTTGGTTGACGGCCTGCTGACTGTACTCGAGAGGGACGAGGGGGCAAAGGCTCCTGAAAAAACTTTGTCTGCAGTTGACTCTGCTGCGGCTGTTAAGAGTGAAGGCCAGATCCCTGGGTCAGTCGTTGCGGAGGTGTCTGGTGTGGACGGGGCCCGGGGGCCTGTGACCCGACTGCCTGCTGGATCTGGAGGACGGGACTGTGGTGACGGGATCCTTTGTTCAGTATCACAAGCTTCCAAACCCACTTACCCCGTTGCTGCAGCGACTACCTACGGTGGATGGTCTAGATACTGAAGCTTTGCTGCGGTTTCTATCTGAGATCCTGCGACTGCATGACTTGCCTGGTCTTCAGGGAGCGAGCTTCCTGCATGTCATCTCTCCGTTTTGTAGGCCACCTTTGGGTGACTGTCTGGTTCGAGTTCTCCAGAGGGGTGGTACCCTGGATGATTTTCATAGGGAGGCGTTGGATTTCTTTGTTCCTGGTCCGTTGAGGGAACGTCTCCGTGTGGAGAAATTCTTTAGGCCTCAGGGCAACGAAGAGAGTTTGGCAAAGTTTGTGGCCGAGGTGAGGGACACTGATAGGGTTTTAAGGCTCGATATCCCCGAAAGTACTGTGGTCACCACCATTCTTGAGGGTCTCAATCCTGAAGAGAGGCCCCGTCTGGTTTTTGCTGGTCGCCCTTCCACCTTTTCTGAACTGGACCGCCTGTGCATTGCTTCGCGCAGCGTGCAGTTTGCTGACCGGCAGAGGGCGGAGAGGAACAATCATCGTTCCATCCAGCCCTCCAGGGCTGTCACGGCCGTACAGAATCCCGTAGATGGGCCACACCACTCAGGTGGGCTTCGTCTACCCATCTGCTATGCCTGTGGTGAACGAGGTCATACTCGTCGGGAGTGTCCTAGGAGATATCGCACTGGTCCAAAAAACTAGATCAAAGGGGGGTTTTATCTGAAGTTCCCCCGAGGTCTAAGAAAAAATTTCAAAAAAATATTACCTGTGCGAAAAATTTGATTAATAGTTTGGACACTACGAGTCTAGCAGAAAAGGGAAACCTACGGCTTAGGACAGCATCTTCGGTGTGCCCTTATATCCATATCTTAGTGGGAGACCCAGTGCATATGGCCCTAGTTGATTCCGGGTCAGCCTGTAGCCTCATCTCTTCCCGTTTTTTTGAAGCCATTTCAAGGTTAGGTTTGGTGAAGCACACCGAGGAGTCTTCTTTAACTTGCTGGACTGCTTCTAATTCCCCTCTTCCAATTTCGAGGAAGGCTTCAATCAAGTTTAAGGTTGAATGTTTTTCATGGGTGTGGAGCTTCCTTGTGGCCCAGGACCTGAGTATGGATTGTATTTTGGGGGCGGATTTTATTCAAAAGACTGGTTTGGTGCTGGATCTTCAGGCGGGCCGGTCTTATTTCAAATTCAATCGGCGAGTGTCAGTCCCCTTTTCCGATAATTTCAAATCGACACCGCAGGTTGGTGAGGTGGAGTGTGAGGAAGGTTCTGCCCCTGGGGACCCGTTCGGTCACATGGATGAGAAGCAAACTGGGGTTCTCCGTGAGCTTTGCTCAAGATTTCCGGATGTCCTCACACCCAAGCTCGGTTCTACCCATCTTATTGAATATGAAATTCGTCTGACTGACACTCAGCCAGTACGCTCCCACCCATACAAGTTGGCTCCTCCAAAGATGGAGGTTATGCGTGGTATCATCAAGGATCTCTTGGATCAAGGAGTTATTGAGCCCTCAAACTCATCGTATGCCAGTCCAGCGTTCTTGGTTCCAAAGCCTAATGGAAAACATAGTATGGTGGTTGACCTAAGAAAACTTAATGCCAAAATTGAAATAGACTCAGTGCCTCTCCTCGATCTCCATTCTGCTTTTGATTGGTTCGGTAAGGCCAAATTTTTCACTATATTTGATTTGAACCAAGCATATCATCAGATTCCGTTGAAGAAGGAATCACGTCCTCTCACGGCCTTCTGTGTTCCGTGGAATTTGTATCAGTACCGATCTGTGCCTATGGGGCTAGCTGTGGGGGCCGAAACGTTAACTAGGTTGCTTGACTCCATCTTCCACGATGTGAAGTTCAGGTATGTCTTTAATTATCTTGATGACCTTCTGGTCTACAGTGAGTCTTTCACGGAACACGTTAAACATCTTGAGGAGGTCTTGGTTAGGTTGGGTAGGGCTGGCCTTACAGTCAATCCGGAGAAGGTGTCTTACGCCCAGTCGGAAATATCGTTTCTCGGTCACCTCGTGTCGTCTAGGGGTGTATCTATAGACCCTGCCAGGACCCAGGGCATTCGGGATTTCCCTCCTCCGAAGGATGCCAAGGGTGTTGCCAGATTCATCGGCATGGTTAATTTCTACCGTAGGTTTATTCCTGACTTTGCCGAGGTGGCCGCCCCTCTGAACGCCTTAAGAAGGAAAGACGCAAAGTTCGTTTGGGGTGAAGATCAAGAACGTGCTTTTCAACTGCTTAGGGAGGCAATTATCCAACCTCCTGTGCTGCGAATACCGGACTTTAGTAGGCCCTTCATCTTGCAGACTGACTCCTCATCCTGTGCTGTGGGAGCTGTGCTTTCTCAAGAGTTCGACGGCGCTCGGCAGCCTATAGCTTTTGCATCTAGGACTTTGACCCTTCAGGAAAAGAAATCTTCTATTTATGAGCTGGAGTGTCTGGCGGTCATTTTCGGCATGGATAAGTTTCGGAGGTTCCTAGAGCATTCCGAATTTCTTCTGGAAACTGATAATCAGGCTCTTTCCTGGCTATTGGCCCATCCTCGACAACTCGGGAAGATTGGTCGCTGGGTTCTCAAAATTGCGACCTTTAAATTCAGGGTGCAGCACATTCGCGGCACCCAAAACGTCGTCGCCGATGCTCTTTCTAGAATGTATCATCTACCCAGCGATCTTGTGGATTCTCAAGCACCGTTGTGTGGGACTGTGCTGTTGGATTTCCCTGCTGCCTTTGAGAGTTTTGGCTCTCACCAACTTCAAGACCCCGAGTTGTCAAACATCATTGGTGAACTACAGGAGGGAGAAGCCCACTCTCCTTACTTCTTGTCCAAGGGTGTCCTATGCTGTCGTGCCCGACGCGGAGGTGGTCCCAAGATTGTTCTGCCGAGTGCCCTCATACCGATGGTCTTTTCCTATTTTCATGTTTCTCCCGTGGGCGGTCATTTAGGGATTCACAAGACCATCGCTAAAATCAGAGATAAGTTCATTTGGAAGAGTATGGACAGAGACATTGCTGGTAGAGTACGAGCTTGTCATCTTTTCTCGGTCAGTAAACCAGCACAAAATTCCAAATTAGGACTTCTTTCATCCGAGGTGGCGGAGCGGCCTCTTGAAAAAGTGTTCATTGACTATGTGGGGCCCTTTCCCCGTAGCAAGTCAGGGAACACTTTCCTGCTTGTCGCTGTGGATGCTTTCTCTAAGTTTTGCTGGTTGATTCCTCTTAGGAGTGCCACGGCGTCGCTCACCGTCAAGGCACTCAAGTCCCGCCTTCTACAGAACTTTGGAGTGCCCGCCACCTTTGTCTCAGACAACGGCACACAATTCGTGTCGAGGGAGTTTCATCGCTTCTGTTTTGGGCATGGAATCAAACATGTTACTACATCTCCTTACTACCCCCAGCCTTCTCATGCTGAGCGGTTCAACCGCAATCTCAGAGCCGCCCTCATCGCTTATCACGCTGAGAAACAAACTACCTGGGATGAAAACCTGAGCTGGCTTCAGTTAGCCTTCAATTCTGCTCTTCACGAGAGTCATGATTCCACGCCTTTTCAGGTCATGTTTAGTCGTCCTCCTTCTGATCCCTTGTCTAATCTCTGGAGTCTGGATAGTCTTCTACCAGTACCTGGTACTCCCAATGTGAGTGACACTTGGGAAGCAGTCAGGGTTAAGCTCCTACAGTCTAGGGAAAGGGTGAGGAGAAAATTCAATAAGGGACGTATTGCTAACCCCTTCCAGGTGGGGGATCTTGTCTTTTGTAAGGCCCATCCGGTCAGATCGGCCGTGGATAAACGGGCAGCCAAACTTTGCTATCGGTGGACAGGTCCCCACCGGATTCTTCGTTTTCTCTCCCCAGTTACTGCTGAGTTAGTTGATCCCGTATTGGGAGGTTGTGGCGGAGGGCCCACGTTTCTCATCTGAAGGCCTTCCGTGGTGACACCTCTGGTCATGCTCTGGATACTGGTGCGGCTACGGGGGTGTCCGGGGACTGATCACCCCTGGTTTTCCCTGTGGAGTCGTTTTACTCTCTTTCTGTTTTCTTCTTTCTCCAAGAGAGGCGCCTCTCAATATTTCAGGAGGATCGTGTTTTGTCTGCCTCCTGCTCAGGACTTCGTTTCCTGTTAGGGTTCTCGACTTCCCGTTTCCTGTGCCAGAGCTTGTTGGTTCTTCTTTCAGTGGGGGAGAGGTTTTGTTTGGGGTTGCACCCTTTTTAGTGGGGGAGGTTGAGCCGGGGCTCAGTTTGGACAATTTATTTTTGTCTATTATTTTTCCCACCTCGTCCACTCTTGTCAGTCGGTGGGGGAGTCACTCCGTCAGAGTATTGATTTTCTGCCTGGTTGGACTGATTGGTTGAGGTCAACTGGTTGACCTTGACTAGTTTACCGACCAGCTGTTCACCGGCACCGGCACCGGCACCGGCTACTGTTCGGAGCGGTCAGACACGTTCGGAGAAGCTACTGCGTTTCTGTCTGTTCACTGCTCGTCCCGTTCCACATGGCTGGCTAATTCTACTACTTTCGGCGGGTAATTGTCTTTTTCACTCTCTTTACTTAATTAGTTGGCGGTTTTTCTCTCCCACCCAGACATATATTATCGTAGATTAGTTAAGTAGTTTATATATTATTTTGTAACTTGTGTTCCTCGTGTACGTTGTTCGTGTCGCAAAGTGTTCTTTCCTGTCTATCGTACGTTCTAAATTTGTTAATTTTATTAACTATGCAAGTTAAGTTTTTTATTTTTGCTCTAGTGCTTTCTAACTGATCCGTTCGGCGAACGGAAATTATTTATTCCGTGTACACACTTTGTCTTTTTTAGTGTAAGCGAGACGTTACAGACTTTGAAAATTTTTGTTACCTCGTGTTTTGTGTTGCGTGCAAAATTGGGTGGCAACATTCATGATTTCAATTTTATTATTTAATTATTGCCTTTATAGTGGCATATGATTGTTTTTTTTATGATTTGCTCCGAGTTTGGGAGGGGCGCGCTTCCGAGGCCTGCTGTCTTTTTCGCTAACTCGGAACAATTAAAATACATCATGCAATGAGAGATTCTTTTTGACTGGCCATTGACTTGTAAATTTCCATGATATCAATATGATTCCCACCTCTTTAAATACAGGGTGTACCCTTTTAGAAAACAGTTAGATTTTACGGAGGTTGTTTGATCCTAAGGAGAAGTCGATCCCATGAAACCTCGTCCGACTCCCTCTCCCGCCGAGTGAAAGTCACTGTTGTTGTAAAGTGTATCTCGAGTTGTATCTGTGACACAACTGCCCATCTACCTATAGACACCGAGTGTGTGTGACTTCTTCCCTCCGGAAGAAACGACGTCACCCACACCGTGAAGCGTATGTCCGTATATTGCATCATTCTATATAACCATTGTTATCTATCACTCTACTGTTGACCTTTCCAGCCCTGTCTATTTTTTCTCTTCATATAAAACATTTACTAATTTATTAGTCTAGATTATCACACGAGTACTATAACTATTTATTGTTATATTTATAATTACACGTTCCATTTTTTTACTTTTATTCTCTCTCATCTGGAAACATTCATTGCTCCTTTCACCCCAGATTCGTTGTTTCAGTTTATTTTCAAATCTCTCAAATGTTTAACACTTACGTGGTAGAAAAACATGTATATTCTCATAGATTCTAGTGAATATGTTTACTAAATGCTATAGGGCCTTCATTTGCAGTTTTAAGGTAAAAAGTTTTTAATTTATAAATTTAATTATAACTGTTTTAGGTTATGTTTCTTAGTTTCCTTAACGAGAGTATACGTACCCTAGTAGGTAGTGTTCAGAACCTACTCTCTGTAGCGTCGTTACACAATATATATTGAAACTCGTTGTGGATGATTATAACCTACAAACATTATAGACTGTAGATATTTCTTAAAGACTGAGACTAAATGTTAAAATTCCAGTTCTCATTCTTAATATTTAATGCTATTTAACACATTGACTGCGTGGACACAGCTTAGAACTGTCCTGGCTATCCTAATGTTTGCACAAGATTACTGTCGCAACGGAGGCGTTAAAAGGGAGGTGTTAACGGATTTTTGTGAGTAATCATTGCATAAGGATATAGATACTTGTACAAGTCTTTATTTTTAGGCATTAATGGTGGATTGAAATCAATCATATCGGTGATTTTGTATTACCATAAATAGTTTATATTCGTCGAAAGGTTTAACAGCAAATACTTTATATACAGGGTGATTCATGAAGTTCTCCCCCCACTTATACAGCACATTGTACTAGTAAAAATAATGAAAAAATGTTATATAAACATAGGTCCGAAAACGCTTCGTTAGCGAGTTACAGCTAGCGAAAGATTTCGCCTGAATTCCTGGGTATAAAGAGTAAAATAAAGCCATACTGAACTTTTGGAAAGGTTAATTAAGTAAGAAATATCGTGGATTCTTATGTATTTTTACCTGATAAAGCTAATAAAATATGTTTCAGAACTGTACCTGTAGTAGTTTTTGAGGGATTCAAGGTTAAATGCAAAAAATTGGGGCACGAAACAATGTTTTTTTAAGTTTGATGTACAATAACTTATATGTTAAATTGGTAATAAATATATAAAATCGACAAACATTAATTGTAGAGAATTTAATTCTGAGAAAATTGATATAATCAAAGTCTAAAATAAAACAGAAATAAGTACCAAAAAATCGATTTTATTCAGTATAATACATTACTAGTTTTTAAGCAAAATTAATCAGGTTGGGCCAACCGTACGCACCTTTTTATAATAGATGTTCGAAAATGAGGCCATCATTATCAATACAATTGCAGCACGTTTGTGTATTGCTTTTATTGCGTTTCTTAATTTTTCAGGACTTCCCTGTATCTGCACAGCCGAATCCATAATACGGGCAATTAATTCATCACGAGAATTCACTTTTGTCTTGTATACAATGTCTTTCATCCATCTCCAGATGCATTAATCCAATGGAGATAGATCTGGTGATCTTGGTGGCCAAGGGTGAGGCCCTCCACGACCAATCCAGTGTCCAGGAAATTGATGATTTAAGTAAGCAGAAACGGCACGTGAAAAGTGGGGAGGTGCTCCGTCATGCTGGAAGTACAAATTTTGTCTGAGATATAAAGGAACATTCTCTAACAGCTGCGGCAACTCTTCTTGAAGGAAATGCAAATAGAACTCAGCATTTAGGTGTCCAGGTAATATGAAAGGTCCAATCAGCCGATTGTGCAAAAGGCCACACCAGACATTGACGCTAAATCGGTGTTGAAAGTTCTGTTCCACTACCTCATGTGGATTTTCCTCTGCCCATGAGTGTTCATTGTGCAAGTTATTGACACCATCCCGAGTGAATTGTGCCTCATCCGTAAACAAAATACGCTTGTAGAGTTGATTATTAATATTCAAAAAGTTGCAAAACTCCAAGCGAAGCGGACCATCCCCTAGCTGTAGATGTTGAACCTTTTGTTTATGAAACGGATAAAATTTGTTTCGATTAAGTGACCTCCACACCGTTGACTGCGAAACTCCTATCCGCCTAGAAATGCGTCGTGTACTTACACCTGAACTGCGATGAACAGCATTAATAACAATATCATCATCAAGTTGGACAGCTCGTTCATAATTGGTTCTAGTACTTGGTAGTGATCCTGTTTCCCGAAGAGTACGAAAAGTTCCTGAAATTGTTTTGGTATCTGCAATCCTCCTATTAGGGTAACGTAGTTCATATTCTTCTACAGCAGCTCTAGCATTACCATTACAGTAACCCAAAATAAAAACCATATCAGCGTATTCCTCTGATGTAAATAAGTAAGGCATTTTTTCGCTGAATAAACAATCGAATTATAACTCACAGAAAAATTGCATTTAATAACACGATTCACAGAACCCGATCTCCTGCTGTAGCTTGCAAAACACCACTAATACACAGTTCTAACGTAACAGTACAGAATACCATTGTTGATCAGCTGTTATTCGTGCGTTACCAACTTAGAAATTAATAAAACAAAAAACTGCATTTCGATGATTAGTAAACAATAATGGGAAAATGTTTGCTTCATTTATTTTCGACCATTTGATGTAAATGTTTATTAAAAAAAAATACAACGTAATAAAACATGATATTTTTATTTACAAACAAATTTATTTAACAGTTAATCTTGTTTTCTCAATTTATCTCATCATTAAGGAACAAACATTTTTGTTTATTTTAACTAAATACCGTACGGTATTTCTTTACAGCTAGTAATGTATTATACTGAATAAAATCGATTTTTGGTACTTATTTCTGTTTTATTTTAGACTTTGATTATATCAATTTTCTCAGAATTAAATTCTCTACAATTAATGTTTGTTGATTTTATGTATTTATTACCAATTTAACAAAGTTATTGTACATCAAACTTAAAAAAACATTGTTTCGTGCTCCAATTTTTGCATTTAACCCTGAATCCCTCAAAAACTACTACAGGTACATTTCTGAAACATATTTTATTTGCTTAATCAGGTAAAAATACATAAGAATCCACGATATTTCTTACTTAATTAACGTTTCCAAAAGTTCAGTATGGCTTTATTTTACTCTTTACCCAGGAATTCAGGCGAAACCTTTCGCTAGCTGTAACTCGCTAACGAAGCGTTTTCGGACCTATGTTTATATAACATTTTTTTCATTATTTTTACTAGTAAAATGTGCTATAGAAGTGGGGGGAGAACTTCATGAATCACCCTGTATATATATATATATATATGGTATTTTTATATTTATTAAAAAATAAAGTCTTAAACAGTAAATATATATATATATATATTTATTTTCAGTCTTGTCCAACCTTGGAGTGAAACTAAACAGGTGATATTCCACAGCCTCTACTTCCAAACCACAACATACCATTTTAAACCAAGAACGTTAGGCTTTATTCGTTTTGCACAGCCATGTAAGACAAACTAAACACTGGTGATGTGCTGTGTGTTGATGTCTGTAAAGACATACATCTCGGGTCACACCTAGGGTATGCGAAATCGAGTTTTATGCATTGTGCGTCCCTGTATACACTTCTTTCAGGATGTATAATTTTAGCCCTATACTATTTGAATCAAGTAAGGAAATTCAACACTCAAATACTAGTTGTGTGAGTAAGAACTCGTATTAAAGAATAACAATAAACACACAAAACTGGTGTGAATTTAATTCCTAAACATATTCTGACATTTTTATATTGATGAAGATTTTCATAAGTTCGAGTGCTCTCAGAAAAACGACTTTGAGCCTATTCTATCATTACATGGCTAATATTACCGCACTATTTGCTAAAGTTCTTTATATAGCTAAAGTTTAGTTTGGAATTTTATTTTAGATCAGTTTGCGCTCTTTCAGTGCTCTCCAAAGTGACCAACTTTAACACATGGTGACTCCGTTCAAACAACATGTGTAAACATCTGATTTATCGTTTGTTATTGTAGGAAGCCATCCTCAATATAATTTAAAAAATAATGCCTTTAGAAGTCTTAATATATTACATTTCTTTTGTTTAAGAACGTATCGTCTGTTAAAAACGGTTTTGTTATAATTAATATAATTTTGTGTAAATCAATTCATTAGTATACATGTTATGGATTTCTTACTTATGTTATAATCTTTAGAGTATGGCGTTGTAACTCCTATGTTAATATATTCCAGAAAACTGTATAGGAAAGGTTTCCAATGACCAACTATCAATGATGTCTGTTATACTGTAGATTTATAATTACTATTTGCATAAACTAATCTCTTATACAAAAGATATGTTAATACTACGAATTATGTACATATCAAATGAAGGCTAATTAGTAATCGCCACACTAATTAGGGTTAGTGACAAAATTGATTCAAGTAATTCGGAATGGACCTTAAACTATTTGTGGACTACTAATTCAACTAATAGAGAGTGTATGATGTGTCACTGACATTTACATTGCTGCTATCTATTCATCTTCTCTATTCACGTGATTGATCTGCCTTTGTGCCTGACTGACTGCAAATCGGCCTTTCAATTGGCGATCAGTTTCCTTTGTTTACTCAAGTCTAATACAAGCAATTTATTATTTTGCTTTGCTATAGGTCTTCCCTCTGTAAACATTAAAATATTTTTATAATAAAAATATATTTTTAAAGAAGCCGAAAGAACTGCAAATTATTATGTGTTACTGTTGTTTTCAAATTTGACCTCTATATATTTAAATTATGATAATACTAGGTTTGTTATAGAACAAAACTTTTTCAAATAACCTTCATGTTGGTAAGCTAGCATTATACATTTGTTAACTATGGAATAGACTTCAAGTCATGTCGTTCTAACATATTACCTATGCTACATAACATCGGCCTAATTAAAAATCCGTGTACCCCCAAACATATGGCTTAGAGATTGTTATTTCGTATTGTTGAAGTATGCTCTCAACACAACCGCTTACATCCTAATAACACGCAACAATTGTTATTCCACAAAAAAAACTACGTATTAGTTATAAGGGAATTTTGTTATTTCGAAACAAGTAACTCTTTGTAGTGGCAGACTGTTTCTGTGCTGTAGTGTATTGTCTGAGCAGTGTTGTTAATGTTTTTGGCTGTTACAAATTCATACACAATAAAATTTTACTAATTTGATTTTTGAGGTAAAAAGTACAATTATTTCTGTTTTAGTATAAAAACTTTCTCTTCATTTAAAATAATGATTATTAGGCAGGAAAAATAATGCTTTGTTTAGGCAGGAAACACAGAGATAAGATTAAACACAATCAGGAGTTTAATGTTATGTTTATTTTAGTGTTAAAATGTCATCCTTATTATAAAAATGGTTGCATGGTAAATTAATGATCGTCAAGTTGATTCGGAATGTGTAACGGTTAAAGGCCATTTCACACTGGCATCCATGGACGTCCACGGACGGAAATGGAAAAAAATTGCTTAACACGTATTTTAATAGGACCATTCACACTGGCGTATATGGACATCCACGTATGTCCTAGGACGTCTTGGACGCGTCCACATAGATCGCTCTCGGAGCGATCAGCTTGGAACATCCGTGTGGACGCGCATGCGCGGTCGACCCACAGCGAACACGTGGTTTTACGCGGGGAGGACGGTGGGCTCCAGGCCACTCGTGTGTTGTTGTTGCTCGTTGTTGTTGTTGACTCAGCACCTATTCCGCGACTATTGTACATCAACTTTTTAAATGATTGAGGTGATAATTGTTGTGAGGTGATTATTAAAATGGAGCTTTTGATTGATGAAGTTCGAAAACGTAGGGCTCTTTGGGATATAGGATTTGAGGACTACAGAAATTCAGATTTGAAAGAGAAGTTCTGGATTGAAATTGCCTCCAACCTTGGAAAAGATAGTAAGTATATTTTAATTTAATAATATTTTCTTTTACATATAAATAATAACTAACCGGTTGTAGGCTAAGGAAAGGCACAATTCAGCTATATACACTTATATTGTTTATTTATTTATCTAGACATAATTGTGAAACGAGAGAGGTTAGTATAAAAACAAACACATGTTTTTATAGAGTAAACATTTACTACATGACATTACATCGTGATTACATTACATAATATGCTGCCATTGCCAAGAAACACCCCCTTTTTCTGAATTGAAATAATTAACAAAGTGATTCCTGACTGTCGTGGCTTCTTTCGTGGCTTGGGTACCAAAACGAGGGATTGGCTTCCAGCATGTGTTGTAGGCCTGTGTAATTTCTGTTCAGCAGAGCAAATGGAATATATATCACCCTTAGAACATAAGAAGTTGTGAAGAACAAGAGTAGCCTTAACAATTTTATCAACATTGTCTATTTTACAGCCCAACGGCCGAAAAAATAAACGCCATCTTTGCGCTAAAATACCAAAGGCATTTTCTACGACTCTCCTACACCGACAGTGTCGGTAGTTATAAATTCTTGTGTCATTAGTAAGATTTTTACGCGGAAATGGACGTAGCAAAAATCGTTTTAATGGGAAGGCTTCATCGGCAACAATAACGTAAGGGGTTCTTTCTTCGCTTTCTTCAAATAGTGGTTCATCATAAGGCACAGCCATTGAATAACTACTAAGTCTTTTTCCCAAGGGCACTTTCTGCAAAAATACTTCCATCACATTCTTTACCATAAGAACTTCTATCGCCGTGAACTTGTAATCAGCGTCAACTAGCCCCAAAAGTATTGTTGAATAGTACTTCTTGTAGTTGTAGAATTTAGACCCTGAGTTAGGTGGTGCTTGTATTTCAATATGTTTCCCGTCTATTGCACCAATACAATGGGGAAAGTTCCATCTTGCATTGAATCCATCGGAAATAGTCCGCCACATAGCTTCATCAGGTGTAGGCATATATACAGGCTGCATCTTTCTCCAAATAGCATCACAAACCTCCTCCACAATTTGTGATACAGTGCTTATTCCCATCCTGTAGCTAAAACTTATCGTAGTGTATGTATCTCCGGTCGACAGGAACCTAAAAAAATAAATATCTATTAATTTTCAGAAGGGACTGTTAAAAATGAGTGGAGAAAATTGAAAGGTTGCCATCGCCAAGCCATCAACAGGAAAAAAACCAAAAGTGGTCAAGCCGCTAGCAAAGTTAAACCGTGGAGGTTCGAAAAGCAAATGGAATTCATGCTTGCAGCGATGTCTCACAGGACGTAAGTTTATTTAACACGATTTTAAGGTATTGCTAAAAAAACTTGATATATTACTCAGAGGACTTTCACCGCATGTGTAATTCAATGTTAACTAAATGTAATAAAAAAAAATATTGTAAAAATTAAATTTAATGAGAATTTAGGAACTTGTGCTTTTGATCTGTGCAATATAGGGCCTAAAACTTGTTGGTGCAGTGAGCACATGTATATAAAATTTTATGTAAAAATACTAAAAGAGTTATGTGGTTGTTACAGATGCTTTCAGCAATTTTTTTGATTTATTAAATCTCTAACACTAAATAATTTTTTATTTTAAATCCCTAACACTAAAGAATTTTTGATTTTAAATCTCTAACACTTAATTCCAGTAATTATTTTTTTAGATGAAGTTTTATTTTAGTTTGAACTTTATTTATTTCAGAAGATTTTCTTTTATTTTTAAACCTTCACAAAAAGTTTGTTTTAAATTTCAAAGCTAACCCCTCATGTGCCAGTAAAACGATACACTCTAAGTCAATTTTTATATTGTATAGAATTCTTATATTATACATGTATGATTAGTATTGAAATATTTTTTTAAATAACTTTTATCAATAGCGGCTGTAAAAGTAACGTTTTCAACATTTTAAATATTAAATTTTGATTTGTTTTTGACTCAGTCATTATAACACCTCTAAGTGAGCTGAGAAAATTAAGCTGTATATGCTATTAGAAAATTACGGGTATTATTACTTTCAGGGGTAAAACTAACGTCCCACCACTTGATGACAACAATATTCCAGTCAATAATGTGGAAGTCAACATTGATGAGGAGTTGATAGATCAAGGAGACAACGAAGAAAATTTTGGATTACTCGAAGATGGACAAGAATGTAGTGAGGCAACCACCTCTGCCAACTCACGCCACCGACCACAGAGGGGTGCCGACAAGATTTTTAAATTTCCTGAGAAGAAAGTAAAGAACAAAGAAAACGTTCAGATGCCGATGAATTGGATTTGTTTTTTGCGAGTGTTTGCAAAACTACTCGACGTCTCCCTCGCCACCTTCAAATACGGATTAAACGACAAGTAATTAATACCATCACGGAGGCTGAAGAAGAATATGAGTTATCGAACTCTTTGCACTCTCCTTTCCTCCTACTAACGCCATCCCCGGTCGCTAATTCACGCGCTTCGACTGACAATGGCATGAGAGGTTCTCCGTCTTCCACTAGCCAGCCCTCTTCAATCATCTACTACCCCCCCGAAACAGAACAACAGTATCAAGCCTTGTAAATAAAATATACTTGTTATTGAAGGAATATTAAATATTTGTTTATGAATTATTTGTATTTTATATTTACTTACCTCAAACAAACGGCAAGGCGTTCTCGACTACTAATGGCTTTCCGGCAGATTGTATCCTTTTTCGAGATGTTTTCATTAATAATTGACAAAAACTTCTTCGAACTCGTCCTTATTTAATCTAAAATAGGTCTTGAACCTGTCGTCATCCAACTGGAGATCGTGTATTAAATGGTGGTACTCACCAAAGTTTTTCTCGTTTTTTGTTTATTGGGTGAACCCATTTAGATCTATTTTTAAGGACTGTACAACAGTACTGTTTCTTCGTCACTACTGCTACTTTCACAATCAAGCCACGGCACGTTTTCACAAAACCCATCACTACACCACGGCACGTCAGAAGACATCATCTCTTTGTTGAAGACTGACGTTTGTAAGAGTAGACGGGGGAAATGACACATCTACTACAAATATGTCCACATGCAGTGTGAAATGGCACGTCCACGGCGTCCATGGACATCCAAGGACATCCATGGACGCTGTGGACGGCAGTGTGAAAAGGCCTTAACACTGTCAATGTACAACATATAATCGTCATACTTATGTTAGATTTTAATAAAGTTACGAGGTTTTTTTTTATTTGTAACTTTGGAGCTGTAAGCTTTGTTTCAAATGGTTATATAGGAGTATATGGTTTGTATTAATACAAAGTTTGGAGGAAAAAACAATTCTGGAGTTGTGTGATCTTTAATATTTTAATGACTTCTAATTGAAGTATTTTCGGTTGTGTGACGTCTTAAAAACTGCAAAAATATTAGAACGTGAAAATGAAAGTTTAAATGTCTGTGCTGACAACACATTTACAGTATTTCAAAATTTACCTTCCAAGGAAGTAGGATGGGCTGAAAATCTGATTTGAATCGCACAGATTTGACTTCTCACATTGAGAGTAGAGATGGCTATAACTCTAATACAAGTATTATACAATCAAGAACTTACATTTTTCATAAAAATGGAGCTTTAATTGAAATGCATCTTGAGACTAAGGATCATAAGGGACAGCTTAGGAAGTGTCCATACAAATTTGATTTTAACTAAATATGAAATAGCTATAATAGGGAAGAAACTATAGGGAAGATGAATATAATTTATATGAAAATTGATATGTAGACCCATGTAGAAGCAAAAATAAAAAAAGACACAAGTTATAGGAAATATATAGTTATATCGAAATCTGAAGTCTACATTGAAAAATATCAACTACCAGAGCTCAGTAATTGTTAGATAATAGCCTACTTCGAAAATTAAATTTTCTAGATTGTACATTGAAATACAACCAGATGTAAGCTTAGATGATTTAATGCATAATTGAATAAAATGAAGGAAGCAATAAGAAAACACAATACAATTTTAAAATTAAAAGAAAAAAAAAACCACACCGAGTGACAGAAGACGACTGTAAATTTTAAAAAGGTAATACTTTGAGTGAGCAAGGTGAAGCGTATTAAGGTAGTAGAGCTTTAGAATTAAAAATTGTAGACTGTATTAATAGACCAAAAAGACAAATTAAAGTAATCACATGCAAGTGTGCTAGTAACAAAATTTGGTCTAAATCACTAACTGAACCAAAAACATAAAAAGAGTTTTAAGGAATTTTAGAAACTAAGCTGGA